>NC_057716.1:28263981-28309170 GCF_004010195.1 Chiloscyllium plagiosum | reverse complement strand
GGTGGATGAGTCCAATGGCCTGCATATCCTCGGTGGAGTGGGAGGGGGAGTTGAAATGCTGTGCCACAGGTTGGTTGGGTTGGTTCGTCCGGGTGGCCCAGAGGTGCTCTCTGAAAAACGTCGAATCTCCTGTTCCCTGGATGCTGCCTGACCTGCTGTGCTGTTCCAGCAATAAAGCTTCAACTTTGATCTCCAGCATCTGCAGACCTCACTTTCTCCTCCCAACTGGAAGGTATCTCGCGGTGCCACAAGACCGTGCCAATCCTCACCTTTCTTGATTCTGTTTCCCTCCTTCAGGGTCGTGGCCTGTAACCTCTACCCATTTGTGCAGACCATTTCAGCTCCAAACGTGACAATGGCAGAGGCTGTGGAGCAGATCGACATCGGTAGGTTTTGGTTCGAGTCCTAATGTTGTTTGGGAACCTGTCCTCAAAAGTGCTCTTTGATTGTCCACTGTCTCCCATTCTATGAAATTCCTTGGTGCATTTATATAGCACCGCCTCCAAATGTCCCAAAGGCCTTTTACTCCCAGGGAAGTGCTTTAGAGACGTAGTCACTGGGTGTAGGCAGCAGTGGATTGTACACAGTACGCTTTCAGCAGCCATTGAGTGACCGCATCATCTCAGTGATGTCAGCTGAGTTGGCCAAGCCAACTGGGGAAGAGAGTGCGCTCCCTTGTTTCCTCTTCAAATCGAGCCATCGGGATTCGTTTCAGCTCCGGCATTGGGCCTTGATTTTAACACCTCAACGGCAGGCCGTGTCAGCAGTGCGGTTAATAATGAGGGTGCGAGCTGGACTGGAGAGGGGCAGAGGATTGATTGCTGGAGGAATCGGATTAATATCGGGATCTGCTGAGTGGTGGTTGGGACTCGTGGTCCCACAAGCTGTGCTGGAAAGCACCTGGAGGCAGCCCTTCCCGCTCTTTAGCAGCTGAACAAAATGTGGGAGAGCTGACCTCATTTGAAATATTTGAAACAAGTCATTTGCCTCCTGGGGGGGGTTAGTTGTGCGAACCTCTGTTGATATCAGGTCCGGTTCAGGGCATGCGAAATCCAGAGTATTTTTATCTCTCCCCCCCCCCCCCCCAAGAAACCGCTCACCCATTTCTGAAACTGAACTGCCTCCTTGACTGTGTGCCACCTGTGTCTGTCCAGGTGGAGTGACGTTGCTGAGGGCAGCAGCCAAGAACCATGCCCGTGTGACCGTGGTGTGCGATCCTGCCGACTACCTGCCAGTCGCCCAGGAGATGGAGGCCTCGGATCAGAAGGATACATCCGTGGAGACCCGGAAAGCCCTGGCGCTGAAGGTAATGTGACTCCTGGTCTCTGCAAACAAGCGCTGACATTTGACCCCCCCCTTCCCCCTCCCTTGCTCCTACCAATCTTGCCATTGGCCTATTTCCAGTTGACTTTCCCAACAATATCGAGCAACAAGAGGAGATTAGATCGGCCTACTCTGTCATCCAGTGCCCTGCTGTGTACCTGCGGAGGCCCAGTATCCCCCACTACCTTGGGAAAACTCCTCCCATTTCCAATTGTAAAGTGATCAATTAATCCAGCACCTTTCACACCAGAGAGTTCCGAGTTTCAGCCTTTTTTTTTGGTGTGGATTCAGGTGGATTCCTCCATCCAGTTCGAGGCCAGTTTGTGACTCACTGTCTCTGAGGAAACACCCTCTTGCTGACCCTGTCCACCAAATAGCTTTAAAACCCAAGCAAACCACCCCAGAATCTGCCGGTTCCCAAGGTATGTGACCACAAATATGTGCGACCCCTTCTGGTAATTTAACCCTCAGAGTGCCGTACTTAGTCTTTTGATTTTTTAAAAAAACTTTGCTTTATTACTGTCACATGTACCAAGATACAGTGAAAAGTATTGTTTTGCGTATGATCCAGACAAGTCATACCTTACATAAGTGCCTCAGGGTAATAGAACAGATTGGAGAATTTAGTGTTACATCTACAGAGAAAGTGTAGAGAAAGATCAACTCATCTTTGAGAGGTCCGTCCATAAGACTGCTAACAGCAGGGAAGAAGCTGTTCTTGAATCTGTTAGTGCGTGTTTTCAAACGTCTCTATCTTCTGCCCAACAGAAGACAGTACAAACAGGGTGGGAGGGGTCTTTGATTATGTTGGCTGCTTTATTCTGGTAAGTCTGTGCTGTATTCTATCCAAGTGAATGAAACCTAAGTTAGGTTTGCGGGGGTGTATCCAGTACTGTACTGCTCTCCTGGTGTGGTGTAACTGGTCTTTTGTGTAGCAGAATCAAAGCTTCCAGCCTCGCTTACCTTGGCTCTTGATGTAAAGGCTAACATCCCTTTGGCTTTTTTTGAATATATTTTGTATCTGTTCATGACAGTTTCGTAATCGGTGTACCCTTGTCCTTTAGGACTGCCGCTGATACTTCTTTTTTTGTCCTGTAGAAGGTAGTTATTTTTCTACGCATCCAAAGTGAATTCTGCCCCCACTCCATCCCACCCTGCCACCCCCACCCCTGTAGTTACAGAGTCATACAGCACAGAAACAGACCCTTCAGTCCAAGCAGTCCATCCCAAACATAATTCCAAACTAAACTAGTCCCACCTGCCTGCTCCTGGTCCATCTTCCCCCAAACCTTTCCTGTTCATATACTTACCTAATTGTCTTTTAAATATTGTTCCTATACCCATATCCACCACTTTCTCTGCAAGTTCATTCCACACATGAACCACCCTCTGTGTAAAAGATTTGCCCCTCATGTCTTTTTTTAAATCTCTCTCCTCTCACCTTAAAAATGTACCCCTTGATTTTGAAATCCCCCATCCTCGGGACAAGACAACTACCATTAACCCTATCCACAGCCTCTTCTGTGATTTAATGAAACTCTATCAGGTCACCTCTCAGCCTCCTATGCTCCAGTGAAAGAGGTCCCAGCCTAACCAGCCTCTCCTTGTAACTCAAATCTTTCACACCCCGCAACATTCTGGTAAAACTCTTCTAGCTTAATAATATCCTGTAACTAGACGACCAGAATGGACACAGTATTCCAGAAGAGGTCTCGCCAATGTCATGTACAACCTCAACATGACTTCCCAACACTTGTATCTAAAGGACTGAGCAATGAAGACAAGTGTGCCAGGCACCTTTGTAATCACGTTCTGTATATGTGAAGCAAACTTCAAAGAATTATGCACCTGAATCCCTAGGTCCCTGTGTTCTACAACACTACCCAAGGCCCTACCATTAAGTATATAAGTCCTGCTTCTGTTTAATGTACCACAATGCAATCCCTTGCATGTAACCAAATTGAATTCCATCTGTCATTGTTCAGCCTCTTGACCCATTTGAGCACAATCCCATTGTAATCTTAGAAAACCTTCACTGTCTACTGTGCCCCCCCAAGTTTGCTTACGTTGAAATCTGTTCACCACAGCTTTGACCTCTCATTTAGTTGGTTAGTATTTGCAGTCAGTGGAATTAGTGTCATCCTGCAAATTTCCTCCTTTTGACACAGTCAGGGCCTCCTGCGCTGTACGTTGGGGGTCACAAGCTCTGAGCGGACAGTGGGCCGAGATGGAGCTCCAACTGAGGGGCCAGCTCACAGCTCTGTGTGGTTTGGAATCGTGACCAAACCTGTGATGCCTGACTTCTGGCCTTGAAATGCTGCTGAAAAAGTAGGTGCTGCTAACATAAAAACCCGACTCTGCTTTCTTGTCCCTTCTTCCCCCCCGCTTCCGTGTCCAACCCCGTGTCGTCCTAATTTTTTGAAGTGGCAAAACGCATTGGGAAATGTTCTGTGAAGTGCTATGATACTTTCTAATCAGGAGACTGGCCAAATGCTTACTACGTAAATAACATTCCTAGGTATTGGCGATGGACCTTGCCCTGAGCTAATTTTTCACCTCACGCGACCTGTTACCAGCCTTGTCCTCCCCTTACTCCCTTGCCTTCCTCCCGAAACCTGAGCTTGATCATCCAATAACTTGTCTTGCTCTTTGACAGGGCGACCTTACATTTGTTTACATTTGTTCTTCTCAGGTTTAAAGAGTAAATTTCTCCAGTGGCCAGACATGTTTGGTTAGAATTAGATTCAGGCTTTATTGTCCTGTGTGCTCGGGGGATACAGGAATACAGCAAAAAGTGTACAGTGTTGCCGTTCCTGGCGCCATCTTGGGTACAAAGGTATCGAGAAAAATAAAGAAATAGGTTTAAAAGGTGAACACCTTGCTGTAGGCAAGGTAATACAGTCTAAAATGATCAGCCTCCTCTCTCTCTCTCTCTCTTATTTGCTCCTTTCCTGAGGCCTTCACACACACGGCCCAGTACGACGAGGCGATCTCGGATTACTTCCGGAAGGAATGCGGCCGGGGGAAGTCGCAGCTCTGCCTGAGATACGGGATGAATCCTCACCAGACTCCAGCCCAGATCTACACACAAAGGCCTCAGCTGCCCATCCAAGGTGGGAGGAGAGGGGTGGCTGCTGGTTTCTTTGAGGGGGGTGGGGGGGGGGAGAACGCGGGTGCATTTGAAAGGAACAACTCAGCGTGTAGGTGGCTCCCCTCACACAACCGGCTGGCACCACCCCCCCCAAAAAAAACACAAGAAGTGGGGTGGGGGGGGGGGGGGCCTTGCTCTCGGCAAAGTGCTCTGGAAGCCTGGCCCCAGCTGTAATGTGGGCGGCCAGCCACGCACAGCAAGATCCCGCGCGTGGCGGTATGGCAACGACCGGCTGATCTGAGCGTCATTTCTCGTTATCTTTTGGTTAAGGGGATGAATTTGTGGTCAGGTCCCCAGGGCAGAAGGTGTGAAACTTTGGAGGACTTGAGCTATAGGGAGAGGCTGAATAGGCTGGGGCTGTTTTCCCTGGAGCGTCGGAGGCTGAGGGGTGACCTTATAAAAGTTTACAAAATCGTGAGGGGCATGGATAGGATAAATAACCAAAGTATTTTCCCTGGGGTCGGGGAGTCCAGAACTAGAGGGCATAGGTTTAGGGTGAGAGGGGAAAGATATAAAAGAGACCTAAGGGCAATGTTTTCACACAGAGGGTGGTACGTGTATGGAACGAGCTGCCAAAGGAAGTGGTGGAGGTTGGTACAATTGCAACATTTAAGAGGCATTTGGATGGGTATATGAATAGGAAGGGTTGGGAGGGATATGGGCCGGGTGCTGGCAGGTGCGGATGGACAAGTTGGACCGAAGGTTCTGTTTCCATGCTGTACATCTCTATGACTCTGAATGGCACAGAGAGAAAGGGAAAGGCTATTCAGCCCGTCCTGCCTGCGCCAGCCGACCCATCCCACCCCGCAACCACCCATTCGAATGGCAGTTCCTCACAACTCCCCTGATGCTCCTCCAAGTGGTGCTGGCAGTGGGAGGCTCTCCTGTGAGTGAGACCAGGCCTCCGATGGAGCTTCACAGCAGCAGTCTCCAGCTTTGGTTGAGGCTCCTTTTAGCCTCTGGGGTGAGACGTGAACTCATGGCCTCTAAATGCCCACAGCTGACAGCGTGAAATGTAGTAGGTGAAAGTGAGGACTGCAGATGCTAGAAATCAGAGTCTAGATTAGAGTGATGCTGGGAAAGCACAGCCGGTCAGGCAGCATCCGAGGAGCAGGAACATCAACGTTTCGGGCAAAGGCCCTTCAGTCGATTATCCTGCTTCTCGGATGCTGCCTGGCCGGCTGTGCTTTCTCAGCACCACTCTAATCTAGCTTGAAATGTAGTTGAATTGTATCAAGCAAGGGTTATTGATTGCTTGTCCTTAATCCTCTCTGTCTCTGTCTCTCTGTCTCTCTGTCTCTGTCTCTCTGTCTCTCTCCTGCCTGACAGTCCTGAATGGATCTCCCGGCTTCATTAATCTGTGTGATGCTCTGAACGCCTGGCAGCTGGTGAGAGAACTGAAGCAGGCCCTGTGTCTCCCTGCAGCTGCCTCCTTCAAGCACGTCAGCCCTGCCGGTAAGGAGAGTGTAATGGCAGCATGATGTGGGGGGGTGGGGGGGGCAACACATCACCCTGGACCTCCCCCCCCGCCCCCCCAAAACCCACATGAAATCGCAACTCGGCTGGCCCCGCCCTTTTGAATGCAGGTTCAACATGTGTCACTGACGTGGGGACGGGAGGTGGAAAGGTGCCAAATCTTCCTGGGGAAAGTGAGCATCTTAACTTTAGTGTTGTCAACCAGGAAATTCGGGGAGGAAGCAACGTGCTGAGCATTGCAAATCTTCGAGTGCTGTTTTCTTGGCCAGTCTCAGACCCTAGCTTCAGAGGTTTGCACATTAATTGCCCATTGATGTGGCTGCTAAATGCTTGGGCCTATAACTCTTGGCGTGACCGAGATGATAATTGTTGATGTATTGTCATACAACCTCTCTGGCTTGGAGAAAGACCAGTTTAAACTGTTCCCTTGGTCTCCTTCGAAAATTCTTCATACCGGTTTTAGACATGACTAAACTGAGTGCGTGCATTTGTTGGCTGGGAATGTCTAATTTTTTACTTCTGTACAAATCAAATTTGGTTTGTGGTTGATACGAAACTGAAATCTACGGTTTAAATGCTGTAGCTCCTAGCCGTTTAAGCAGAGTTTTAACAATGCTTCCATTGAAAGAACGGCTTTATTTTTAAAAAAATGTTGAAACTAGATCCCCTAACTGAGTCAGGTAGTCCTTTTGGCTTAAGAGTGTATAAAACTAGCCAACTTAGCATGACTTACTATAGAGCGCTGGAATTGATGTGGGGTAAGGAAGGGAAAGGGGTGTTCTGTCACTTTTGCTTTTCTTAAAATTATATCAGCCTCAGAAATTGATTCACCCTTTGCCAAAAGACAAGCCAGTTGTTTGGTGAGTATCTGGTAAATGATGAATGTTTATTCTATTCATGTTGTTCAACATAGTATAGCAACCGGTGGCATGGTTACGAATTATATTTTGAAAATGAATAAATAGAAAATTTAATGAAACAGTTTATTTGAACACTTTAAGAATGGCAGGACTGGTGATGTGTCACGGTTACAGCGTATGGGAGGACCTGGATGCCATATTGATTCAGGAGAAAAGCAGCAAGTGTTTGAAGTTCAAACAGATTTGGCTTAGAGTGTGAGCTAGAAACTGAACTTACAGATATTGCAATGCATCGGAGAGTGGGAATGGTCACCTTGGATCCTTGTACCAGAAAGCAGTTACACAAGGACATGAGAACTAGGAGCAGGAGTAGGCCATTTGGCCCAGCGTCCCTGCTCCACCATTCTGTAAGGTCATGGCCGATCGTTTTGTGCACTCAGCTCCACTTACTTACCCACCCGCTCACCATAACTCTTAATTCCTTTATTGTTCAAAAATCTGTCTATCTTTGCCTTAAAAGCATTCCACAACACCAGTTTATAATCCAACGGGTTTATTTGGATATACTAGCTTTTGGAGCGCTGCCCTTTCATCAGGTAGCTAGTGGGGCAGGATCAGACACAGAATTTATAGCTAAAGATCTCCGTGTCATGCAACTGATATGATATGTTGAACAAACCTAGGTTGCTGTTAAATCTTTCATCTTTTAGAATGTATTGCAGGTTTCGGTTCATTAATATGTAAATCCCAGAACTACTTTCAAGTCACATTCCTGAGATCACTTAAGACTTTATGAAAAGAGGTGACATATCAGTTCTGACAATGCATTAATGTGACTTAAAAGACGTTCTAGGATTTACATATCAGTGAATCTAAACCTGCAACCCATTCTAAAAGATGAAAGAATTAACAGCTGTCTAGGTTTGTTTAATACATCGCGTCAGTTGTATGACCCTGTAATCTTTTACTACAAGTTCTGTGTCTTATGATCCTGCCCCACTAGTTACCTGATGAAGGAGCAGCGCTCTGAAAGCTAGTCCTTCCAAATAAACCTGTTGCACTATAACCTGGTGTTGTCCATCTTTGTCCATCCTCCTCATCTTAAAAACATGCAATGCTTCGCTGGGCAGGGAGTTCCACAGATTCATGATCATTAGGGCTGAAGAAGTTCCTCCTCACCACAGTCCTAAATCTGTTCCCCCTTATTTTGAGGCTATGCTCCCTAGTAGTAGTTTCACCCATCAGTGGAAGCAATCTCCTTGCTTCCATCATATCTATTCTCTTCGTAATTTTATGTTTCTCCCCTCATTCTTCTAAGTTCCAATGAGTAGAGTCCCAGACTTCTCAATCTCTCCTTGTAAGACAGCCCCCTCAGCTCCGGAATCAACTTAGCGACCCTCCTCTGTGGCCCCTCCATTACAAGTACATCTTTGTTACACCTGTTAGGGTGGGAGGAGGGGAGGATCCGTTTGTTATGTTCCACATAGATACAAGCGATGTAGGCAGGACAAATGAAGAGACTGTGCGCTTTCATGAAGAGCTAGATACCAAATCAAGAAGGAGAACCTCAAAAGTTCTGCATTATTACATGAGCAGTGTGCACATTGGCAAAGGGCAAGTCAGATTAGAGAATGCATGACTCAGTGAGAGAAGTGAGTTCCAGTTTATGGGGAAAGTGGCTGACCATTTAGCACAGTCCTGCACCTGAACTGTGCTCAGGAAGGTGTTCTTGCAAGCTACATAACTAGGGAAGTAGAGAGAATATTAAACTAAATAGTGGACGCAAGAGATCATATTTACAAAGGTGCGATAGGTCAACGCATTAAGTCAAGATCAACACGGAAGGTACTAATAAAGGAAATGATAAATTAATTGGCAAACAGGAAGGGATAAAGAGTACAAATTTAAGACTAAACAGGCAAGACAAGAATTTTCAATGAGAGAAAGAGGAATGGAGATGTTCAATCATGAGGAAAGGTTGGACAGGTGAAGCTCCTGTCCGCTGGAGTTTAGCTGGCTTAATTGAAACATTCCAATGCATGTTGCCAGGGGTGGGGGGTTTGAGCTATAGGGAGAGGCTGAACAGGCTGGGGCTGTTTTCCCTGGAGTGTCGGAGGCTGAGGGCTGACCTTATAGAGGTTCACAAAATCATGAGGGACATGGATAGGATTAACAGCCAGGGTCATTTCCCTAGGATAGGGGAGGCCAAAACTAGAGGGCATAGGTTTAAGGTGAGAGAGGAAAGATTTAAAAAGGACCTGAGGGGCAATTTTTTTCACGTAAAGGGTGGTGCATAGATGGAACAGGCTGCCAGGGGAAATAATAGAGATGGGTATAATTACAACATTTAAAAGGCATCTGGATGGGTGTATGAATTGGAAGAGTTTACAGGTGTATGGGCCAAGTGCTGGCAAATGGACTCAGATCTGTTTACAATACCTGGTCGGCATGGACAGGTTGGACCGAAGGGCCGGTTACCATGCTGTAGAACTCTTGATTGTATGAACGCTGAGGAAACTTGACTGGGTGGATGTTGAAAGGATGTTTCCTCATGTGGGAGAGTCGAGAACCCAGGGGCTTGGTGTTTAAAAATCGGGGAAGCTTCACTTATAAAGAGATGTGACTTATAGGTGGGATGAGACCCCAAAGTTATTTTATGCCCTCTCCATACCTATTACCAGTCTGTTTAGTTGCTTGGAGAGAGGTCACAAGCACGAAGCTCGAGAACTCTGGGACCGACTATGTTCCGTCAGGTGACAGTCTGGGATCTGGGTCTCTCTCACCCTGCACACCCAGCAGGCTACAAGTGAAAACTGTTTTGAGCTGGCGGAGTGAAGGAACTTAGAGTCAGAGAGATGTACAGCACGGAAACAGACCCTTCGGTCCAACCCGTCCATGCCGACCAGATATCCCAACCCAGTCTAGTCCCACCTGCCAGCATCCGGCCCATATCCCTCCAAACCCTTCCTATTCTTATACCCATCCAAATGCCTCTTAAATGTTGCAATTGTACCAGCCTCCACCACATCCTCTGGCAGCCCATTCCATACACGTACCACCCTCTGCGTGAAAAGGTTGCCCCTTAGGTCTCTTTTATATCTTTCCCCTCTCACCCTAAACCTATGCCCTCTAGTTCTGGACTTCCCGACTTTGATTATTTATCCTATCCATGCCCCCATGATTTTGTAAACCGCTATCAGGTCACCCCTCAACCTCCGAAGCTCCAGGGAAAACAGCCCCAGCCTGTTCAGCCTCTCCCTGTAGCTCAGATCCTCCAACCCTGGCAACATCCTTGTAAATCTTTTCTGAACCATTTCAAGTTTCACAACATCTTTCTGATAGGGAGGAGACCAGAATTGCACGCAATATTCCAACAGTGGCCTAACCAATGTCCTGTACAGCTGCAACATGACCTCCCAAGTCCTGTACTCAATACTCTGACCAATAAAGGAAAGCATACCAAACACCGCCTTCACTATCCTATCTACCTGCGACTCCACTTTCAAGGTGCTATGAACCTGCACTCCAAGGTCTCTTTGTTCAGCAACATTCCTCTGGACCTTACCATTAAGTATATAAGTCCTGCTAAGATTTGTTTTTCCAAAATGCAGCTGGTACATCCACATATTGAATCAGAAAGTTGTCTTGTACACACTTAAGAAATTCCCCTCCATCTAAACTTTTAATACTATGGCAGTCCCAGTCGATGTTTGGAAAGTTAACATCCCCTACCATAACTACCCTATTATTCTTAAAGATAGCTGAGATCTCCTTACAAGTTTGTTTCTCAATTTCCCTCTGACTATTGGGGAATCTGTAATACAATCGCAATAAGGTGATCATCCCTTTCTTATTTCTCAGTTCCACCAATAACTTCCCTGAATGTACTTGCGGGAATATCCTCCCTCCGCACAGCTGTAATGATATCCCTTATCAAAAATGCCACCCCCTCCCCCGCCTCCCTCCTCTCTTGCCTCCCTTTCTATCCATTCTGTAGCATTTGTATCCTGGAACATTAAGCTGCCAGTCCTGCCCATCCCTGAGCCATGTTTCCGTAATTGCTATGATATCCCAGTCCCATGTTCCTAACCATGCCCTGAGTTCATCAGCCTTCCCTGTTAGGCCCCTTACATTGAAATAAATGCAGTTTAATTTATTAGTCCTACCTTGTCCCTGTCTGCCCTGACTGTTGGACTCACTTCTGTTCTCAGCTGTACCCGTCTCAGATCAATCTCTTTCCTCACTATCTCCCTGGGTCCCACCCCACCACCCCCCCCCCTCCCCCACCTTACTAGTTTAAATCCTCCCAAGCAGCTCTAGCAAATTTCCCTGCCAGTATATTAGTCCCCTTCCAATTTAGGTGCAATCCGTCCTTCTTGTACAGGTCACTTCTACCCCAAAAGAGATTCCAATGATCCAAAAATGTGAATCTGTGAATCCTTCTCCCATACACCAGCCATGCATTCATCTGCTCTATCCTCCTATTCCTGCCCTCACTAGCTCGTAGCACTGGGAGTAATCCAGATATTACTACCCTTGAAGACCTCCTTTCTAAATTTCTGCCTAACTCTCTGTAATCTCCCTTCAGAGTCTCAACCTTTTCTCTTCCAATGTCATTGATTCCAATGCGGACAATGACCTCCTGCTGGCCCCTCTCCCCTGTGAGAACATTCTGCACCCACTCTGAGACACCCTTGATCCTGGCACCAGGGAAACAACACACCATTCTGCTTTTTCTCTGCTGGCCACAGAAACATCTGTCTGTACCTCTGACTACAGCATCATCACATTTTCCCTCCTAAGCTACAACGGGCTGTTACTCGGTTCACGTTCAATTGGGAAACCTGACAACGTGGTATTGAGAACAGAGCAAGAGAGCTGTTTGAATTAAAGAACATTGCCTGGCCTTCATAGACAGTCGAATGAAACATGGAGTCTCGGAAACAAAGATGGCAGACGCACACGGTCTCCTCCTTCCGGTTTTTTTTTGGTTTGAAAAGCGAGAGGCAGGTTTTGGAGGACAGTGTGCCAAATCCAAGTGTTGTGGATTCGTGTGCCCTTTCTTGTAGTGAATTTACAATTATTGAGCCTTTCGATGTTAATTGAGCCTGCCTCAAGATTGTTGATGTAATCTTGCTGTTTTACCTCCAGGTGCCGCTATTGGTGTGCCAATGACTGAGGAAGAAGCCAGAGTCTGTATGGTCCATGATAAATATGGCACACTGACTCCACTGGCTGCAGCTTATGCCAGAGCAAGAGGTTAGTACCAACATGTCACCCCTGACCTCTGTGAGCCTTAAAGGGATTGGGAATGAGGAAAACCAGAGCGCAAGGCTTGAAATGTTGGAAATGCAGAGCACCTGTAAAATACAGGAACTGGAGGCCATTCAACCCCAGGAAGCCCATCACACAGCTGATCTCGACATCAACTCTCATATGTCAACTTTATTTATGTCCGGGAGGTGAACATTTATTACCCATCGAGAATGTGGTTGACTTTTTTTCCCCTGGAGCTGAGGGGTAACCTTACAGAGGTTTATAAGACCAGAAGGGGCATGGGTAAGGTGAATAGCCAAGATCTATTTATCCCCACAGTAGGGGAGCCCAAAACTAGAGGGGCATAAGGTGCGAGGGCAAGGATATAGAAGAGACCTGAGGAGTAACTTCTTCACGCAGAGGGTGGGGTGTGTATGGAATGAGGTGCCAGAGGAAATGGTAGAGGTAGGTACAGGTACAGCATTTGAAAGACATTTAGACATGTATGTGGATAGGAGAGGTTTAGAGGGATATGGGCCAAAGGCTGGCAATTAGGACTGGTTCAGTTCAGGAAACCTGGTCAGCATGGACAGGTTGGGCTGAAGGGTCTGTTTCCGTGCTGTATGACTGCAGTGAAATGCCTCCTTGAACTGCTTCAGTTCTTCTAGTGTAAAAAGAAAACCACACACACACAGCTGTTAGGAAGGAAGGAGTGTGCACATGGTGTGTTTTGGATTCCTTAATGGAACAAAGAAATCAACATGATTTTTTGTTTTTAATCTGATTTTTCACTGACCCCCCACCCAACACGACTGTGTTTGTGAGAGAGAGTTCCCTATCCCTTAGGTGAAACGCAGCTTCCTGACATGGTGATGTTGCTGCAGCTTTGCTGTTCTGCCCTTTTTATTTCTGGCTGGCCTCAACACAGAAATCCAACCTAACCCCAGGAAATAAAAGCCCAGTCCACACAGCCTTTCCTGCCGATGAGAGTGGGGAAATGATGACTGAGGTGGGTAAAGACCTTGCTGCTGACTTTGCCCACCTCTTGCGCCGAGAGACAATCGAAGCACGTGACCGGTTTCTCAGGCCGGTCTCGATTTCTCGGGGAACAGGTTGTTCAGGCTCCACGTCGAGCACGGCTTGAAAGGGAGATTCTTGCACATCCTTACCTCCCGGCGTGGGTGTGTCGGGACAATTTACAGATTGATACCAGGCTATGTTGCCAATGCATCTTCAGCCAAAATCTGAAGTAGGCCTTGAACCAGCAGTTCCTAGCTGTGGACGCTACCCACTGTGCCTTCAGACCTAAGTGTTGAATTTCTTTACAAAACCAGATAAATCCTGCTCCTTTATATTCTGTTCCCCTGCGATTGACCTTGACATTATTTCTGCACCTGTTCACTGACTTTGAGACCCACCTCAGGAGTGGTTTCTACTCCAAAAATGCTGACTTAATTAGTCGGCTGTTAAAAGTTGGGGACTATCAGGCCCGGGTCAACGAGTGTGCATTCAATTTTTTTCCCCGTTTTGTCATTCATTCTCTGCTCCCCCTCGAGAATCTAGGTTGTTCCGGTTGATTCCGGGAAAGGTGAGTGGGTTGGGTTGGCTCCTGATTCGAGATCTTGCAGTTTGGACCAGGTCGCCATGGAAACCTGTGCCTTTGCCCCGCAGGTGCTGACAGGATGTCCTCCTTTGGTGACTTCATCGCTCTGTCTGATGTTTGTGACGTCCTGACTGCCCAGATAATCTCCAGAGAGGCAAGTACAAAGAGAGTGGTCGTTGGGTATCTGTGTGTACCAGCCTTGTTGGAAACTTCAGGAGCCATTTTGGATTTTAAGAGAAGCAAGGCCTTATGCCCCCACCCACCGCCTTCTCTGCTGTAAGGAAAACAATCCCAGCCTATGGGGTCTCTCTCTTCATAGCTCAATCTGCTGCACCCTCTCTAGCACAGTTGTCCTCTTCCTATAGTATGGCAACCAGAACTGCACGCACTTCTCCATCTGCGGCCTAAGTAATGTCACGTACAGCTCTATCATAACCTCCCTACTCTTGGATTCAATTCCTTCACGAGTGAAAGGCGGATTTCCCTCTTGTCTTTTTAACTACCTATTCTGCTACTCTCAAGGGTCTGTGGACATGCACAGGTCCCTCTGATCCTCTGTACTTCCTGGAGTCTTGCTGTTCATCAGTGCTCCCTCTCACTGTTGAGTCTCTTAAAGCTCTTCCTCTTCGCGCCCCCCACCTACCACCACAACCACCCTACCCCAACCCTATGCAGGCCAGGGTCTGGCTGCTCTCACTCTCATTAAGATGTTGTCACGGGGCTTCTCTCTAGTGGGTTTGGAATACTGTATGCCATCCATATTTATTAGAAGGAAATCCTTCCATTTATATAGGGCCTTTCACAGCCCTTGGCATGATCTGCAGCCTCTTACGGTCAATGAGATATATCTGAGGTGTGGCCACTGTAGGAAAACACAGCAATGAGTTTATTTGGAGCAAACTCCCGATGCACACTGCAAGAAGAGAACTGGTTAGTAATCTGTATTATGTGACGGTGGCTGAGGGATAAGTATTGGGGAGCTCGGAAGAGACACCCTGCACTTCTTAGAAATGCCATCAAAAGTCTTTTTGGGAAAAAAAACTGCCGACGTGGGCTCAATTGAGCAGACGACTGACTGGACCTCTGACTGAGCCGCACTCCCTCAGTACGGACACCAGGAGTGGGGGCCTGGATTTTCAGCTGTGGTCTCCGAGGTGGGGAGTTCAGACTGCCGTGTTACCAGCTGAGCCAGGCCTGGCTCCATTTGGAATCCTTGAGCTGATTTTTTTTTTAAAAATCGCAGATCAAGACCGGACTGCGCCACTCCTGGGGAACTGGGTCCGCGGTTTCAAAATGGCTTAAGGGGCTGAAAGAGGAATTTGGAGAGTAGTTGAAATAGTGTGGAAGGCTGGGGTGGGTGGGGTTTGTCTGGGAGGAGAGGCAGTTGTTGGGAAATGTGGAGAGGGTATTTTCTGTTTTAAGCAAATTTAAGCAAGTAACTGGAACCAAAAGACTCCATTTTGATGAAGCCTGAGTATGTAGGCCACGACGAGAGGGGCTGCCGCTAGTAAACTGGAAATGTCTAAATCGCAGGTGTCTGATGGAATTATTGCCCCCGGTTACAAGCAAGAGGCGTTGGATATCCTGTCCAAAAAGAAAAATGGAAACTATTGCATCCTTCAGGTATGTGGCTTTACCTCCCCGCTCTTCCCATTCTGAGTTGCATCTCTAGTTTACTAACCTTTCAGGCGTGAGCCGAGGTTTGTGTATCGTTCTGTTTGTCGTGACGGTTTACTTGTTGCTTATCCCGATTTTATTTCTGCTCCGCCAGCCGCGATCTGGCACGGCTTCACCATGACATAATCGCCAAGGACCATTCCCCTCAATCCCACCTCAGGGTTTAGCCCAGCCTCCCAGTGGAACTTCCAAAAAGACTTGCATTTTCCTTGTGCGACTCTGAACTCCACAAAGAAGGACGGACAGTTGGCGCACAGTTGAAGGTCTCGATCCCAGTAACGTGATGTCCAGTTTGCCTGTCTGAGGGAGGGGAAGAGGGGAAACCTGACTCGGTCCCTTTTGATCCCTCACCTCCAGGCCTGAGTCAAGCAGACTCCTGCCTGAGGCCTAGATACATGGTCCCACATTCCCGGTGTATCCGAGGAGATGGTAGACTCTGCTGTCGATTTGGGCGTTGCCGGCCTTTTTACACGTGTTTGGATTTGGCGGTTGTGGGTAGGGAATGTCTTTGGCTCCATGTTTTCAAATTGCCCCATCTTCTCTTCCCCCACCCCCTGCAGATGGACCTGGATTACGAACCTGACGAGGTTGAAACGCGGACTATTTTCGGATTGCATCTGTCCCAGAAGAGGAACAATGCGATAATCGATCGGTCGCTGTTCGAAAAGCAGATCACCTCATCCAAGGAGGTAAGTCTGTCAACTGGATCCCCTTCAGTAATTGAATACAGCTTCCTAAGAGAAGATTCAGGGCTTTTTTAATTATTATTTTTCCACATTCCACTGGTAGGCTATCGCACAAAATACGGAGACATGGAATTGAGGGTGATTTAACAGTTTGGATCAGAAATTGGCTAGCTCAAAGAAAACAGAGGATGGTGGTTGATGGGAAATGTTCATCCTGGAGTTTGGTTACTAGTGGTGTATCACAAGGATCTGTTTTGGGACCAGTGCTGTTTGTAATTTTTATAAATGACCTGGATGAGGGCGTAGAAGGATGGATTAGTAAATTTGCTGATGACACTCAGGTCGGTGGAGTTGTGGATAGTGCCAAAGGTGTTGAATGTTACATAGGGCTATAGATAAGCTACAGAGCTGGGCTGAGAGATGGCAAATGGAGTTTAATGCGGAAAAAGTGTGAGGTGATTCACTTTGGAAGGAATAAAGAGTACTGGGCTAATGGTGAGATTCTTGACAGTGTAGATGAGCAGAGAGATCTCGGTGTCCATGTGCATAGATCCCTGAAAGTTGCCACCCATGTTGATAGGGTTGTTAAGAAGGCATACGGTGTGTTAGCTTTGTTTGGTAAAGGGATTGATTTTCAGAGCTATGAGGTCATGCTGCAGCTATACAAAACTCTGGTACACCTGCACTTGGAGCATTGTGTACAGTTCTGATCACTGCATTATAGGAAGAATGTGGAAGCGTTAGAGAGGTTTCAGAGGAGATTTACTAGGATGTTGCCTGATATGGAGGGAAGGTCTTATGAGGAAAGGCTGAGGGACTTGAGGCTGTTTTGTTCGACAAAAGAAGGTTAAGAGGTGACTTAATTGAGACATACAAATTAATCGGGATTAAATAGGATGGATAGTGAGAGCCTTTTACCTCAGATATTGTTGGCTAGCATGAGGGGACATAGCTTTAAATTGAGGGATGACAGATGTCAGAGGTAGTTTCTTTACTCAGAAAGTAGTAAGGGCGTGGAATGCACTGCCTGCAACAGTAGTAGACTCGCCAGATTTAAGGGCATTTAAATGGTCATTGGATAAACATATGGCTGAGAATGGAATCATGTAGGTTAGATGGGCTTTAGATTGGTTTCACAGGTCGGCACAACATCGAGGGCCGAAGGGCCTGTACTGCGCTGTAATGTTCTGTGTTCTATGTTCTAGTCTGGAGTGTAACACTCACTCAGCACTCTGCTGTAATCTTCCACTCAGTGAAGGCTGCTTTGTCTGTTTGGTCAGGATGTGCACGTGTCCTGTGAGCATTAAGTGCTAGAACTGAGGTAGACACCATATTTCTTCCTCCTCAGCAGAAAGTGCAGGGTTTCGCCAGGTGTCTGGAAGTTGCAATCTTTTTTTTAAGTTTTGGAGATCACTTGTATGGTCACACAGGCCTGCGTTTTAATCTCCCTGGCCCTCAGTGGGAAAGATGTGAACGAGGATTTAGAATTCGCCCTGGTCCGCCACTTAGCCTAAGGTCCCTCTCCAGTGCTGCTTCCTGTTTTGAGCTTTCACTGAGTTCAGGCTCCAGCTTCAGGCCTGCTTCCCAGCTTTCTCCCTAGGTTACAAGTTCAGAATTGGTATCCTTGTTTTCCGAGGTCCACTGTGACATTCCCTGATGCCCACACACTCCTCCAGCCAAGGGCCCTAACCAACTTGGAAGACCAGGCCCTCTTGCTCTTCCTAGGCCTTGCTGTAAGCAGATAGGCCTCCCTTTCCGCTCTTACTGTCAGCACTGACGTCAGCCACCAAAGCCCTTGCTTGTGGCCTTGTGAGGAGGACCGTCTCCATGCCGACCTGTGCCCCCCCGCCTTCGATTTCTTACTTTGCAACACCCCACCCCACCCCACCCCAGTCCAGCCATCACTGCTGCCCAGAGTGGGGAGCTGAATGGTTTCCCTTTGTTCTTCCATGCAATAGGAGTGTCGCTAGTAAGACCAGCCTTTGTTACCCATCCCTAACTGTCCTTGAACTGAATGACTTGCTTGGCCATTTGATCCTAAAGAGTTCAGCCCCACTGCTGTAAGTCTAGAGTCACATGTAGGCCAGACCACGTAGTAATAGTGAATTATTTTCCCTAAAGGACATTAGTGAACCAGATGTGTTTTTAATGACAATCGATTATAGTTTTGTGGCAAAATTACTTACATGAGCTTTGTGTTCAGCTTATTGATTTAAATTCCTAAGACCAGTTGCGCTATTGGCATAGCATGGCTGCTGGTGGTATTTGAAATTTGTCCCAAGCCTCTGTAATTCTGACCCAGTAACATTACCACAATGCCTTTCAGTCACTGTTCTCAGCCTATTACAGTAACTGCCTTCTCTCTTCATCTCTATTGGTCCTTTGCTGTCTTTTTTCTCTCTCACCGTACTTCTATCTGTCTGTCTGTCTCTTTCTATCGATATCCCTATCTGTATCTCTCTCTACTTGTCTCTCTCACTCTCTGTCTGTCTCTTTCCCTCTCTCTCTCTCTGTCTGTCTGTCTCCCTCTCTAGGTCTTTCCCCCCTTGCTCTATCTTTCTCTATCACTCACTCTACCTGTATCTCTCTCTATCTCTGTTTTTCACTCTCTTTCTCTCTCTCTCTTTCTCTGTCTCCATTTCTCTCTTCATCTGTATCCCTCTAGTTTTTTTCTCTCTCTGTATCTCTCTTTCTCTGTCTCATATACACCTTCTTTCTGTCTCTCCCTCTGCAGCTGCCGGATTCTGCAATTCGGGACCTGATAGTAGCCAGTATTGCTGTGAAGTATACCCAGTCTAACTCGGTGTGCTACGCAAAGGATGGCCAGGTAGGTTTCAAGCTGGGGAAAGCGGTACTTCCTCTCTGTTATTGAACATGAATTTGTGTGTGTGTATATCAACCCCAAGGCTGTCACTGCAATAACCTCCTGTCTCAACGCCCCCAACTCCCTCCCCTCCCAATGCCCTGTCCCCCATAATCAAAACTCCTCCCCTCCTTATGTCCCTCCCCTCCCAATGCCCCAACTCCCTCCCAATGCCAAATCCCTCCCCTCCCAATGCCCCCAACTCCCTCCCCTCCCAATGCCCCAGTTCCCTCAGTCTGTCTCCCAATGCTGTCAGACCCCCATAATCCTGCCCTGTCTCTGCTGCTTCCCATGCTCTCTCCAGTGGTTACAGGTTCAGAATTGGCGTCCTTGTTTTCCCGGCTGTGCTGTGAAAACTCTTCCTGCCCCC
Source organism: Chiloscyllium plagiosum (assembly GCF_004010195.1). NCBI lineage: Eukaryota > Metazoa > Chordata > Chondrichthyes > Orectolobiformes > Hemiscylliidae > Chiloscyllium > Chiloscyllium plagiosum. The sequence continues at coordinate 28,289,905 of NC_057716.1, read as the reverse complement.
TGGGTAGCCACTGGTCTGCTCTCCAGCCCCCCAAGAGTTCCTGCCTCAGATCCTCTCACCTACCTGCCCCCCCCCCCCCACCACCTTGCTGATCCCTATATGCCCCTCGCCCATTACCCTCCCTCCCTCTTACACCAATCTCCACCACATTGGGGAAGACCCAACCCCAGTCCCTGCTCTTAAGGATCACACGTGACCAGTGTGGCAGGGTCAAAGGTCACTGCTGTACTTAGCCCTGGCGTTTTGTGGAGTGGGGGAGGTGGAGGGTGGACCTTGTTTGGATTTTGGGAGGAGTGGGGTGCTGGGAGGTAGGCAGACCCGGAATGAGCTGGGCAAACGTCTGATACATCCTGGGGCTTGGAATTTGGACGCAGCAGTTTCCTGACTCTTGAGCAGGTTGTACAGTCACTGGACCCTGAGGCACAATTTAAACAAAGCACAGAGATTGAAATGGCTTCAGGGACCTGAGGTCCCTGTGGTATCATTTTCTTTAAACGCGGAGGGTAGGTGGGTGTCTGAAATTCACTGCCTGATTGGATGGTGGAGGGAAAGACCCTCAATTCTTTTCTTTTAGAAACAGTCCCCTGAGTGCTGGGAGCTACAGGGCTGTGGGCCGTGTGTGGGATGATGGGATTGGAAAGGGCGCCTCTGGGTCGGCATGGACAAGATGAGCAGAACAACCCCTTCCACCCACAACCACGCTTCTTGTTCCACTGGTTTCCAAGCTGCCCTTGCCCGGTTCCAGTCTAAAAACACCATACTGGGAGATTGTAGAATCCCCACAGTGTGGAAACACGCCCTTCGGCCCAACATCTCCACATGTACCCAACGAAGAGTAACCCACCCAGACCCGCCCCCACCCCCCCCCCATTCCACTATCCTATTACCTGACATTTACCTCTGACTAATGCATCTAACCTACACATCCCTGACCCTACGGGCAATTTAGCATGACCAACCCATCTGACCTGCACATCTGTGGACTGTGGGAGGAAACCGGAGCACCCGGAGGAAACCCACGCAGACATGAGGAGAATGTACAAACTCCACACAGACAGTCATCCAAGGCCCAACATCTCACCAGACTGGTCCCTCTTCACTCCCTGGGTGGCACGGTGGCTCAGTGGTTAGCACAGCTGCCTCACAGCGCCAGGAATCAAGGTTCGATTCCAACCTCGGGCGACTGTGTGGAGTTTGCGCATTCTTCCCAAATCTGCGTGGATTTGCTCTGGGCGCTCTGGTTTCCTCCCATAGTCCAAAGATGTGCAGTTTACACAGACTGGTGAAATTCCCCATAGTGTCCAGGGATGTAGCAGGGTTACAGGGATAGGGTAGGGGGGGGTATCTGGGTGAGATGATTTTTGAAGGGTTGGTGTGGACTCAATGGGCCGAGTGACCTGCTTCCACTCTGTAGCGTTTCTGTGACTGTTGACGTTAGTGTGTCGGATTGGGTCATTGCGGGCCTAGTTGGGCCCAGCTGCTGACTGTTTGACTCTCAATCTCAGGTGGTTGGCATTGGAGCAGGACAGCAGTCCCGCATTCACTGCACCAGACTGGCAGGGGACAAGACTGACCACTGGTGGCTCCGACACCACCCCAAGGTGCTGGCCATGAAGTTCAAAGTGGGCACCAAGCGGGCCGAGATCGCGAACGCCATTGACCAGTATGTCGGGGGCACAATGGAGGTAAGCTAGTGGCGCGCCTTTCTGTGGGGGCGTGCGGTGTCTGGTTTGTGCTTTCGGAGAGCCGTCTGCTTAGATGGGAGCTGCCCCCCCACCACCCCCACCCATACACTCCCCGGTCGACCTTCTAAGGAATCGCTCCCCCTACCTTAAGTTGACTAATGTGGCAGAGAGGTCAAAGGTCAACCTGCCCATTGTCAGGGTCTGAAATCAAATGCTTATCGTAGTGTGTGAAAGTGCAGCTTCCTCCTCGTCCCCGTCCGACTTCTCAATAGTGTATGAAGTAAATCCTTCAGGGAATTGGACTGCCTTCTCACATCCCGTGCAAAAAGTCTGACCTGCATTTGTCTAAGACCTGTATCACCTTGCAGGCTTTACGGTCTCGGCGCTACACCGAAGTGTTAGCCCAGATTTCAGTGCCCAAATCTCTAGAGTGTGACTTGAACTTGCGACCTTTGTACTCTAAGAGGTGGTAGGGTTGTGGGGGCGATGGGGGTGGGTGGGGGGGATGCATGTGTATTAATGCCTAGGCTGAAGCTTGGGCCTGTTGCCTGCGCGGTTGCTTTATTGACTAACTCGACCACTGTGTATCTAGGGGGCAGTATTGACCGTCTTTCCTTGTGTCCATTGCTTTGTTTCTCTTGTGGGCCGGTCAGGCGGAGGATCTGCCTGCGTGGCAGGCCATGTTCGAGGACCCACCTGAGCCACTCTCGGACACTGAGCGGAAGAACTGGATCTCCCGCCTGAGCGGCGTCGCTCTGAGCTCGGATGCTTTCTTCCCGTTCCGTGACAATGTCGAGCGTGCCAAGAAGGTGAGTGGCTGGCCCCCCCTGTCAACAGCTGTGTCCACTGTGGAGGTAGGGGGAGGGGAAGTCATATCCTCCATGCCCAACGCACAGAGCTTTCAAATGCATCATTGACCCATGCACCAAATTAATATGGCCACTGTTTTGTGTAGGGGATTGTGGGAGTGGAAGATGTTAGGTACATTGGAGGCACCAGGTCTTGGGGTCTGGGCTTAGGTGGGTGAGCTGTCTGACACACATCCTCAAGTGTCTCAGGAAAGAGTGTTACCCATTTGGGTCAACCTGGAAGCATGGAATACGCTTGGGTCTCCATGGAAACAACATTATCAGGCATTTGACGGAGTCCCAATTTGGCGGGGAGTTGGGGAGCACTCCAGTTGAGTTAGGTGCAGATGTTTGTCCACAGATCCCAGGATTGGGTCCGGCCCCAAGAGCCGCTAACATTGACTCACCAGTCTGAAGGGTGAGCAGTGTCCAGGGAGAGACGAAACCTTGGGGAGTGGGGCCTGGGTTTTGGTTACACCGGTCACACGGGAGCTAGTACACAGGCTGCCAATCTGAAACATGTCCTTGTTCAACATCCTGCTTCTTTAACCATGGGGTGCTAAACTGTATCTGTGGGAAAAAAATACTCCGTGTCTGGTTATTGCGTCGGTTGTTGGTCATCAGAGACAACTGTTGGTCTTTCTCACCTTTGTCTCTCGTCTCTCCTGCACTGAAGTGCAGGCCTGGTATTGGTCAGGTTCCAATCCCTAGACTATGAGGCTTTGCTTCATGAATAGGCTTGAGATAATGGAGGGTGTCAAAAGAAGGCACTGGTCAGTCAACCCACTATTGGGAGTGGCACGCAGTTTTGGCTCACAGAGAAAATTCCAGGACCCCAGAATTTAAACTCCGTCCGGTGGAAGCCAGCAGAAAGGCTTTTGCAGAACGAGTGTTGCAGCACCGGTGCCAAACAGCCTTGTGGGGGCTTCAAAGGAGCCATGTTGTTGTACTGTGGTAATTGATAATGGAAGGCCATTGAATCTAAAATGGGGCAAACTTTGTTCTGGAAGCATGAAGGGTGTGGAAGTGTTTTCAGCTGTTGGGTTTTGAGATGCACTATCATAAGTAGCTGCAGAATCTGTGGAAGTTGGCCCATGTGCAGTGGCACTGAGCAGAGAAAATTGCATTCGAATAGGCCGCATCGATGTCAATCAGAGACGGTTAGGGTGTCTGCAATCTCTTTGTTGTGTCTTACAATTATCTTTATTCAACATGCTTGCAAAGCCTTCCACTATTCCAGAAATAACAATCATGATTGCTCTGGCTCGGAATTCAAGGACCAGGTTGGATTTAATTAATAAAAATCACGTTAGCATGTGTCTACTGTTCGTAGTGTGGACAAAGTTAAAAATCACACAACACCAGGTTATAGTCCAGCAGGTTTACCTGGAAGCACTAGCTTTCGGAGCGCTGCTCCAGCTGCTCCACAACATGGGTTCATAGTGTGATACAGCTGACCTAAAATGGTGGCATCAACTTTACCATCCATTGTTAAGCTTAAAAACTATTGGATAGGCCTGTGATGATCATGACAATCAAACCACCAAAAGGGGTAACTCTCAAAGGAATGTTTTACTCTCAATTTTTAGGATTACTTTTTTGAGATGGCCTGCATCGATGTAGCGTTTCTCAAAGTAGTTGCAGTTGAAAAGAATTAAATGTGGTTGTTCTCAGTGTAAACAAAGCAGCCATTTTGTCAGCCCCCATCCTCACTGGATATGGGATGCAATGGGTATCAGTAAGGACCAAATTCGGCTTTTTGTGACTCAGTTAAGATCACACCTCATGGAATACTTTAACCCCGTTGACTCAAATATGTTCACTTTAATTTTAGCTCTTCGGGATTGTTTCTCTGTCCTATCAAGCTTGGTTAGAGACAAAAAAACTGCAGATGCTGGAATCCAAAGTAGACAGGCAGGAGGCTGGAAGAACACAGCAAGCCAGGCAGCATCAGGAGGTGGTGAGGTCCACGTTTCAGGTGTAACCCTTCTTCAGGACTGAGGTTCAGTATGGGGGGAGCTGCAGCTAAAGGGGGTGGCTGGGCCAGGGTGGGTGAAGTGGGGATAGGTGAAGACAGGCAGAGGGTACAGCCTGGTTGGTCAATGGAGGAATGAATCCAGTTGGTGGCAGGGACCAGTGGAAGAGAGGGGGAGGGGCTAGGAAGGGAGTCCTGTCAAGCTGGTCATTTAACCTTCTCCATGCAAGGGTAACATTCAGTCCAGGGCAATTGTATCTTGCTGAGGTGTGAACCTTGCTGCCTCAGGTGGGGCTTTGTGAGGAGCGGCAATTATAGACTGCTTCCTATTAAATATTGTTTCTCCCCTCCACCCCCCACACAGAGCGGAGTTGATTTCATCGTCGCCCCGTCTGGATCGGCAGCTGACCGGGTGGTGGTCGATGCGTGTGAGCAGCTGGGTATAACACTGTTCCACACCAACCTGCGACTCTTCCACCACTAGAGGCTTCGCGTCCCCTGTTCTCAGCAATGCTCCTGGGGCATGAGTGAGACCCATCACTAGCTGTAACTACGAAGAAAAATTGTTTTTTGTACCACAGCCCAGATCGATTCTACAGAGCACGCCCTTCCTTCCAAAGATTGTCATTTTATGTATGAAGGAAAATGTTTGGGCTCATGCCCACTGCTGTAGTGAGTTGTCTCCATTTAGTTTTCCAAATAAACACCGTGGTTTGGAAGTTGAAATGTGTGTGACTGTGGGTGTAGTGTGGGGAAAACTCCCAACACCTTGTGATTTGTAGTCATACAACACAGAAACAGGCCTTTAGGCCCAACTAATCCCAAACTAGTCCCACATGCCTGTTTGACCCACATTCCTTCAATCATCTATTCATTTATTTATCAAAATGTTTCTTAAACATTGTAACTATACCTACATCCAACACTTTCTCCACAGTTCGTTCCATACTTAAACCACTAGTGTTTAAAACAAACCCTCATTTCTTTAAATCTTCCTCTACTCGCCTTAATACTATGTCCCTAGTCTTGAAATCTCTCACCTTAGGGAAAAGACATTTAGCCTATCTATTCCCCTCATTATTTTATGTATCTTTGTAAGGTTACCGTGCCTCAACCTCCTACACTCGAGTGAAAAATATCCCAGAGTTTCTTTATAACTCAAACCCTCCATTCCCAGCAGCATCCCGGTAAATCCCTCCTGAGTCCTCTCCAGCTTAATAATATCCTTCCTGTAACAGGGAGAACAGAATGGGACACAGTACTCCAGATGAGTTAAATCTCTCCAGCTGGGGTAAGGGGTGGGCTCCAACGGAGAGAAGGGAGAACCGACTGGAACCTCTCCGGTCTGATCTCGGAGCTGTCGTCTCCAGTGCTTCCAGTTTTTCTGAGACGGGCAACTCAAAGTCAGTCAAGGAGTGAGCCAGTGCAGACAGAGGGTCGTTTGAGCTTTAAAGGTCAAGGTTTGCTTTTAAAGGGCTGTAAGGATCACAGATACCACCACAGATCAGATGCTCAAATGTCGCAGTCTTGGCGCTACTACAGTCCCTTGCTGAGAACACAGTGAATAGGGGGACTGTGTACACCCCACAGTCCACTCCTGACCCTGAAACAGTGTGAAGAAAGCACCAGCATGTTCTTTTTTTCGTAAAGTTTTATTGAAACGAGGATTTTCTGTCCGTAGGTTAGAAAAAGCACTGGCATCTATAAACACTGATCACGGCAAATACACCGTTAAACATCGAGCAACACAAGTGTTGCAGCAGTGCCAAACTTCATTTATGTTAACAGTATAAAAGGTTTACAATAGAATAAACACTGCATGGGGAGGGGGGAGGAAGGGTTTGATAAATAACAGCTCATTACATTTAAGACAATTACAACAGTGTGTGATCATTAAGACACTTGGGGAGAGTCCTGCAGCATTTGTGGAATAGAAGGACCTGCTTGTTTTTTTAATTAACTGAGTAGCGGTGTCATTCATTTCATCCTTTCACGGTGTAGATTAGGATCAAGGGGTGGGGAGGAAAGTGGGACTTGACGCTTACGCTAGAGGGTGCGGTGGTGTTAATGGGCTGGACTCAATGGTGATGAGCACCGAAGCCAACCCAGGTGGATTCTCTCCATTTCTTTTTCTTTAAAACAAAAATAGAAAATGTCTTTCGATTGCCTTCGACTTTTTCCATGGCAGACTTTTTCCTTTGCAGGTGAGGCTGTGATAGGAGCTGGAGGAGAGGGAGGCAGGGGTCAGTATGTGTGTGTGTGAGAGACAGACAGAGAGAGAGAGAAAAGAGACAGTGGTGCTGAAGCTGGAAGAATTATTCGGACGTGCTAAGCACGCACTATCCCGGAAGCTCCCGTCGCTATTCCAAGCAGCCGTTGCCTGCAGCTCTGCTCTCGCTGTCTCTCGCCTTACTCCAACTGCTCAGAGTCAGCCAGCAAACCTCCCGGGCTCCTGCATTCCACCGGGCAGTGTATGTACTGTGTGTGGGATGGGGAAGGTGGGGGCAGGGAAAGAGGGGAGAGAATGCACACGGTTAGAAAACCTGCCATTGCAACTCGGGAAGTGACACCATCAGAACAGTCTCGGTCTTGTTTTAAGAGTCATACAGCACAGAAAGTTTTACCAAAATGCAATACTTTGCGTTTATCAAAATTTAACTCCATCTGCCACTCCTCAGCCCATTGACGCAACTGATCAAGATTCTTTGTAATCTTAACGATGATTTTTTTTCTTCACTGCCCACTATTCCACCAATGTGGTGTCATCCAGAAACTTACTCACCATGCTTTGTGTATTTTCACACTGAAATCATTACTCACCATGCTTTGTGTATTTTCACACTGAAATCATTTATATAAGTGACAAACAACAAAGGACCTAGCACCGATTCCTGCGGAACACTGCTGGTATCAGGCCTCCAATCCAAAAACTAACCCGCCACCACCATTGTCTCTCTCCTACCATTAAACCAATTTTGTATCCAAAGTCGTCATAATCTTATCTCGCTCGAGGTAGTTCAGCTTGAGGGTCACCACACATTCAAGAAGGGAAGGCTTCCAACTGCTGTTGTAGGGAACTGAATCTATGCCGTTGGTGTTACTGTATCAGAAACCAGTCATCCAACCAACTGAGCTAACCAATCCCAATTTTGTATCCAATTGGTAAGTGCACACTGAATCCCACGTGATAAGGGGTGGCACGGCTGCTGCCCCACAGCACCATGGTCCCTGGTTTGATTCTAGCCTCAGGCTACTGTGTGGAGTTTGCACATTCTCCCCATGTCTGTGTGGGTTTCCTCCCACAATCCAAAGATGTGCAGGTCAGGTGAAGTGGCCATGCTAAATTACCCATCGTGCCAGGTACATTAGCCAGAAGGAAATGGGTCTGGGTGGGTTACTCCTGGGAGGATCGGTTTGGGCTGAAGGGCCTGTTTTAATACTGTAGGAAATCTAATCTAACTTAACTTTAATAATTAGTCGGTCATGTGGAACTTTGTCAAAAGCTTTACTGAAGTCGAAGTAAACAATATCTACTGCTCTGCCTTCGATCTTTTTGGTAACTTCCTCAAAAAGCTTACAGACAGCACCTCAGGCTTTGACATGACGTCAGACAGACTGTCCCTACCTCTGTCAGCTCACATTTCCCTTAGCTTGAGTCCCTCAGCTGGGACCCTTCAGATGTAACTGGCACCAAAGGCTATGGAACAGCTGCAACTATAAGAGTTGAGACAGAGGGGGCAAGGCTACAATAACACAATGCATCCCAAAACATTGCCCCGCTGTAACGCCGGTTTTGAGGTTGATAAGATGTCAGTGACCCCCACATTGAGTGTCTGTGGGCCTACTCATCACGGAGGGCAAGAAGCTGATCTGAGCGACATGGTGACCACCTCAGCTTCCCTCCGCAACAACTTTGCCGACACATTCCCTCTGGTGCTGCTTCCACATGGGATCAGAGCGGACAGTGGATTGTGGAGCAAAACGACGTCGTGTAACTCAAGGGTTTTGGGCGTGGAAACTTCTCTGCTGTGTTGGGATTTGTAGTTGCTTTCACTGCTGTCAGACTGACTGTGTGGAGCATGTCGGATCGTGCTTATTCAACCTGTTTGCTCTGTAATGCAGCTGTTGCCAGTGCAACATTACTGTTTGCCTGAGTCCATTCACTCCTCCCTCCCTACCTAATGTTTCCAGCCCATGTAGTGAGTTGCTATTCCAAGTCATTACTGTTGATAATCGGGTGACCAAGACTGGCCCACTCTTTGTAATATTTCTGAAGAAAGCACAAGTCAAATTAGCCTAGAAACGTATATCCCCAGCCCCTGCACATCAGAGACCTGAAGCACTCAGAGCAAAGGCGGATTAAAGTGGTGCTGAAAAAGCACAGCAGGCCCGGCAGCATCCAATGAGCAGGAAAATCGATGTTTTGGGCAGGAGCCCATCATTAGGAAAATTCTCCTGCCGAAACGTCGATTTTCCTGCTCCTCGGATGCTGCCGGGCCTGCTGTGCTTTTCCAGCACCAGTCTACTCTTGACTCTAATCTCCAGCATCTACAGTACAGTGCAGAGGCAGCCCACTGTCTCATTGCATTTTTGAACAACCCAGTAACAAAAATCAAATCCGAAATCCGTCAAAATGAAAAACCCGGGAACTGCGGGTGCTGGAAGTCAGAAATTGCTGGAGAGACTCAGCGGGTCTGTGCAGAGAAAGCAAGGAGTTAACGTCTTGGGTCTGGTGACCCTGCTTTCGAACTCAGCTCCCTCTCCACAAGACGCGGCCACACCCGCGGAATGTCTCCAGCGGTTTCCCATTCTGTTCCCGTGCAAATGAATCACGCTGTGCATCAGGAGTGACCAAACAGCCCAGCCCCTGCGACGCCCATTGGTCTCGAGGGGCCTGTATCCACACTGTTCGGGCACCGTGTCGAAGTGGAAGACAGGCACAGCCCACCACCTCTTTGTTTTTCTGAACAAGATTCCTCACAACATTGGCATTGGTGGCACAAGGCGGCAGCTGTAGTGAACAATATTCCCTCCTAAGCTCAGACCACACGGCACACCAATGCAGAGCTTCCACTTCTGGAACCCGCTGGCACGTGTGGGCCTTGGCACACCAGCAATACCCATTATGGGCAGAGTTGGTGGGGAGTCGGTTTCTCGAACCCCTGCAAGTGCTCTGAAAACTGCCCTCCCTGTTGGCACAGCCAGTAGGACTGAAGTCACGCCTAGCCCATTAACTGGGAAGAGGGGCAAGTCCCCCCAGGGTCTGTAGTGAATCAGTGGGATCTTTTATCAACAATTCCCACATGTTCGATGCCAATTTTGTTTTTCTCTTAGTGCAAGTGTTTTTGCTTTATGTTTCCAACTGTGATCATTGATATTAGGTTTCTACTCACTCTTGATCCGTATCTCGTCAGCGTGTGTTGGGACAATGATGACTCAGACGAATGGGAGCTGGTTCCCTCTATCAGCGGGTCGAAACCGGGCCTGTGGCAGTTGCTGCAACGCCAACCCTGTAACCAGAACAGTCAACCCCACTGATGAAGCGTTTATATAGCACCTTTCACGGAGCCAACATTTCACAGGAGCATTGGCAGCTGGCATTTAAATGACGCACAAAGAGGCGGTGGGGTGGCAAGGCCAATCTCTTGGTCCTGAGGTGAGGGAGGATGCCAGAGCTGAAGGACTGGGCACCACCGGTTCAGCCGTAGCTCGTGTAAATGGCCAGCATTCGGTCAGGCACAGCATTGGAAGGGCTGGAGGAATCGAAAGAGAGAGAAAAGCCGGGCAAGGGGCAAGGCCGTGGATGGATTTGAACCCCAAGTGAAGGCTTTTAAAATGAAGATGTTGTAATGGTGGGGGAGTATCAGTGGTTCCAGGCCATGGCCCACCTTTTACAACCACACCATGTCTTGAAGCAACTTCCAACCAGTGCCATCACTGCTGTAACACAGGATTCTGGGTAGGCCAAGGCCTAGTGGTGTCTCAAAGCTAGACTGTTAATCCTGAGACCCGGGTAATGTTCTGGGGACCCAGGTCTGGCCACGGCAGAATTTGAATTTGAATAAAAGATCTGGTATTAAGAATCTAACCATGACCATGAGTTGATTGTTGGGGGATTAAAAAAACCCATCTAACATCCTTCAAGGAAGGAAACCACCATCCTTACCTGCTCTGGCCTACATGCGACTCCAGACCCGAAGCCATGTGACTGACTCATAATTCCCTCTGGGATGGGCAATAAATGCTGGCTAGCCAGTGATGCCCTCATCCCGTAAAACCAAACAAAAAACAAAATGGCAGCCAATTTGTCTCATGTCATCCAGATCATTTTTATTTTGAGGGGGTTAGCCAGGACACCAGTGGATAGAAATCAGCTCTCCTTCCTGCAATCAAAAGCCTAACTCAGGAGCCACATGCCTCATCCATGCTCTTAATCCAATCTCTTCAGGAAACAAAATAAACGCCCTGCAATTGTTACCTGTTGTCCGCCCAAGTCATTCATACAGCCTCTCCTTAGGAGCGCACTTCCTCAGTACTTTCCTGGGAGCAACAGCCAGATTATAAATCCAAGGTTCTGGAATGGGGTTTGAACACTCAAACTCAAGAGGTGCTACCAATGGTGTGAGAGTTGACACACCATGGAAGAGGGTAACCTCTCTGCCAGTCTTGCCACCCACTGCCATTAACATTGCAATGAGGCCTAGTCTCAGGCCTGGGTTGGGCGGTTCCCTGTGGATTTCAACACAGACCCTCGCAGTTAGAGGGACGAGGATCCATGATGCTTTGGGCTGTGTCTCTCTTAATCCATGCTCTTAATCTCAACTCTACACGGGTGAAGGACTAAGCAGAATAAAAGCCCCATTCTCGTTACCTGTTGTCCTCCTAAGCAAGTACAGGTACAGATGGCACCCAGATACTCCTTCTGCCACTGTTCCCCTACATTGTACATGTTTCCCTCATCGTAGCAAGAGGCTTCGTCTGCAGACAGAACAGACAAGAAGTCAGTACAGTCAATGATCAGCACCAGAAATGTTTACAGACCACACTAAAACAAAAATCCAAACAACCGCTAATGCTGTAAATCATCTCGTGCTAAAAAAGGGCTACCCCACCCGAAAAGTTAACTCTTGACTTCTCTCCACGGATGCTGCCAGACCTGCTTCCAGCAATTTCTGTTTTTGCTGTGGAGCCATTGGACAGACAGCCTGTGTCTCAGAAACATTTCTACGTCACCCTTGCTGTCAGAGCACACTTGACACTCATCCAAGTTGTAGAGGTTGGAACGAGGCAAGAGAAGTTGATGTTTCAGGAAGGAGTTACAAGGCAAAGGGCATGGTTAGATGAAGGCATGGCCACCAATGGTGGTGGGCGAGTAAAGAGGACCAGAGTACCAGTGGGAGTGTGGGGCTGGGGAGGACTGAACAGGTAAGGCAGCGAGAAAGGAGAATTTCAGAATGGAGGCACTGCTCGAACAGGAGTTAACACCAGACTACACGCACAGGGGAGTTTGACAGGGGGACGGCACTTGGGTGTGAGCTAAGGCATGGGCAGGAACAATTTGGATGCTGTCAAACTTACTGAGGGTGGGAAGCCAGAGACTAACCAGGAATGCACGGGAACACTCAAATCGCAATGACAAAAAAAATCAGACTGAAGGCCTCCACAAAGGTGAACTGAGCCTGAGAGAGAGAGAGAGAGAGAGAGACAAGGCGGGGGGAGGGGGGATGGTTGGTGGCACAAAACACAAAAGGAAAACTGGCAAAAGCAGCTGCCTGGAAGTGAAATAATGTTTCCCGTACGACCAATGGTAGAGTTTGTTTCATCTTCTCTCACTCTTTCTCTGTTCCAGACAAAAAGGGATGCTGACTGCCAGTGCAGGGCTCATACCAGCCTCTCCACTTCCCACGCACATGCTGCTGCTCCCGGTGAGAGGCGCCAGCCCAGTGCAGACTCCCTCCCACTCCTGGACTTGGTCCCGTTCCCACCAGGGTCCTAAGCTCTGCCTCGCCTCCCTCACAGCCCCACCCCCACCATTAGCAGTGCCCCATTGGGAATGATACCACTGTGTGCTGAATGCAGCGAGCTCACTGGCACACCCCTCAGACACATCCTTCGGGCCTGCCCCGTTGCCGTTACGGATAAACCACTCTGCCATCTGAAAGCGTTCCTACTTACGTGGTTCACATTTAAACTCGCCCTTCCCGTTGCCCAGGCAAGTACAGCTGAGCATTTGGCCGTTGTCACTGCGACGGTTCCATTTCTCACCGACTCTGTAGTTCATGCCATTATCGTGGCACCACTCTGGGCAAGGAGAGGAACAATTACCAAGGGTGGACTCAAAACCAAACAGATACCCACACCTCTTCTGGTACAACACTAATCGCTTTGTCCTGCAGTGAAAAACCACACTCCCACCTTCCTGTGTTCACCTGAACTGACTTCCGTCCGACTCACCTTGGCTTCACCAGTATTAGCTCTGATGGAAAACAGCAATTACACACAAGAAAGGCCAGGATCAGAAACCTTATGTACTGAAACACACAAAACCACAGAATACTGGTTTCCTCCCCAAAACAGAAGCACTTTTCCCTCATCTCGATCTGCGTTTTTAATGCTTTCTGCAGGCACCTAATTCTGTCACCTGGCACAGCTATGCCACAGTTTTCAACTCCACGTGTGGAACCATAACAATAGTCTTGCCCTCACAATCTCGGAGCACTGTAAATTGAGGCTACTTTGCCTAGCTGAGTGAATGCAGATGGATGGTCCTCCACAAAACTTGCCAGTTGAAGGTTTCAGACCAGACCTCCCCTCTGAAAGACTTCCATTTTAGTTTCGTTCAGTGATGTGTGGAATATCCCTGCTTTTCTCCAAACTGCTTGGCTTGATACTAAGTGGCCCCTGGGGGCCCACTTAGTGCACCCCAATATAGATCTGGAGGGCAGCACTGGATCAAACCCAGCAACAGCATGGCGTTAAGGCTGGGGCTGATGACAAGTCATTAACAGCACTCAACAAAACTATTCAGCCTGTCACGCTTAAGCCAGCTCTTTGGAAACAAACACAACTCATTAGTTCCATCCCATCCTTACTAAAGCTCTGTAATGTTTCCCTTCCCCTGATCCTTCCAGCTATGTTATTAACAAAGACTCAAATCCGTCTGCACCTTTTACAGTGTATTCTGGACCATATCATCAGAGTATCCATAGAGTGTAGGCGCAAGCCGTTCAGCCCATTTCATCCACACTGACCCTTCAAAAGGGCACTCCACCCAGAGCCATCCCTTCCATGTAACCCTACATTTCCCATGGCTATTCCACCCAGCCTGCACGTCCCTGGACACTATGGGCAATCTGCCTAAGCTGCAGACCTTTGGACTGTGGGAGAAAACCCACGCAGACACAGGGAGAACGTGCATACTCCACACAGACAGTTGCCTGAGGCTGAATTGAACCGGGGCCCCTGGTGCTGTGAAGCAGCAGTGCTGAACATGTTGTCCAATATGTCTCACTTTCACCAATCATCTCTAGTCACTGACCCTCCCATTGGTGCAAATTCTTTGCCTGATCGACTACCACAATGCCTCACTGTGTTGAGTCCTTTGGGTCAATCTACCTTGAGTCTTTACTCCAAGGAAAACAGTCCCAACATCTCCAATACCTCAATGTTGTCCTCACTGTGGTTATCACTGGAGTCCCACCCGCCTTCTCCAAACCCTGTCAATCATATACAGCAGTGCCCAGAATTGAGTGCAATATTGCCATCGAGTGTCTCACCAGCAATGTCGGGAGGTAACATCCTGCCTTGGACGCACTGAAACTCTGCTCAGCGTAAATGAGCTATAAATCTCAACCATTCTCAGCCATCACACAAGGTTACGCATTCAGCCAAAATCACTTCTGACACGTGGGCACCATTAATGCCGTCGCGAGTCTATTAAACCTCAATTGGTCTTGGTTCATGGCCAATGTCCTGGTTTCCTAAACCTGAGGAAGCAAGGCAGTTCCCCATGTGACCGCAGCGGTCACATGTTAAGTGGTCATCTCCAGTCATGTGTGCCCTTGCATTGGCCATGGGAAGTACCATCAGGGTACGGGGAACAGGCCAATGCACCCCAGACATGCTTGTCCGTTTCAGCGCTTTCTAGAGAAACTCTGGGTCTCAAACATGCCAAGGTTCATGGGGGTGGGGTGGGGGCCAGGGAGCAGGGAATTGGGAAAGAGGAGGGAAGGGTTGGAAGAGAATGTGCAGACAACTACTCACTAGTTGAGTCACACCTGATATGACCACTTCCATAGCCTAAGCATTTACACCAGAGTTTGAAACCAGTCTCAGACATTCGCTCCCACTCCTGGCCGATGGCATAGTGGGAGTTTGTGGCTGTGTCAAAGCAAGATTCATCAGGGATGAGCTGGGTGCCGTGGTCGGGAGCTGCAACATAAAAGGGAACAACAGGGTCAACAGGGAGGAGGAAAGATCTCACAATATTTGACCTTTGATTAAATGTTCAGGATTAAAAGTCAAAGCACTGCCCTCCCAATGGTGGCTCAGTGGACACAGACTCTCTCCTCGGTCTTGGCTCCAAGTCACACTTCCGGACCAGAGAACCGAATCCGGGCTGACGTTCCCAGCACAGTGCCCGGGAGTGCTGCACTGCCAGCGGGTACAGTCACCTGGATAAGGTGCTAAACTGCTGAAGCCATGAGTGTCCACTGTGGTGGATGGAGCCGTCTTGTGTGACACTGGAGTGAAGGAGTTCTCCCTCGTGTCCCACTTGGGAGTTTATCCTGCTGACCAAAGGCGAACTTCATCAACCGTCACACCCCCTCATGTTAGGTTCTGCGGGATCTTGCTATGCTCATGTCTCCCCCTTGACAGCGACGATCGCAGTTCAGTGCGCGCACCCAATGCTGCTGATGTCTCAAGGTGCTGTGCAAACGCAAACTGTTGGGACGGATGATGGGATGGTGCGACCCCAACTGGGTGCAGTGGAGGTGGGAGGTGGGTGAATAAAAAACCAAGTGAAACTTGCATTTATATAGCACCTCTTCAGGTGCATTACCCACCTGAAATGTTTCTGGGAACAAACGGTTTTGTTCACAGCCAATACCAAGCAGGACAGTGATGAGCAAGTAACAAATATAAAATCGACACCCTGGGGAGAACTGCACTGACATTCATCGAAGGGGTGCCATGAAATATTTTAACATCCTTCCCTTCAGGGGGCGAAGCCTTGGGGCTGATGCCTCCTTGTGCAGACAAGCCAGCAGCAACCCCTCGGGGTGGCGATCGAGTGGGGCAAAGAGGATTTGGCGCCCCGAGGGAGCGTGGCATGTACCACTGACTGTTCTCCTGGTGCAGGGAAGAAAGAGTCAAACTCCTGAGTATTACGGGATTTGAAGCTGCCAATCATACTGAGGGAAAGGGATTAATCCCGTCAAAATGGGAGGGACTGCCTAATCGGCAAACCACAAGGGCAGTCTTTTATATCCTAACCATCTCGCAGTCCCTCCCATTCCTCTACTTTCCTCATGTGGTTAGTTCACCCAATCTGCCGCGGCTAATCCATATTGACTGAAAGAATTAAAAGGCTGCTCCTGTTTGCTGTCTGACTTGACCCACTGTTGTCAGAGACCGTGTCGCTGTCAATATTTGGTTTTTGAGGGTGAACACACTCACATGCAGACGTGTGCTGCAGTCAGCCTGAGGGGGCAGGGGCTGGTTGGCAGGCTGCACCGACAGGGGCCACATGGTCTTAGCCTGTCTGAAGGAGCTAGTTCTTGGTGCCACCTGGCCTCAGCGCAAAGGGAGCCCCATGCTCTGCATCCACTGCCAGGGCCTGCAGCCAGATTGCTGCTAATGTCTGCTCTGCAGGACAAACCACCCCCACCTGATTGCTCCTGCTCTCTCTCTCTCAGGTGGGGAGGGGAGGGAGAGAGGGAGTGAGAGGGGGGAGGCAGGTGGGGGTAGGGGGTGCGGTGCTTATGTGCACTGTTGTTAAGTTGCATCGTTTTTAGGGTACATGGTCGTTAGGGTGCATCATCGTTAGGGAGCATCGTCATTAGGGTACATCGGGTACATCGTTGTTAGGGTACATCGTCGTTACAGAGCATCGTCGTTAGGGAGCATCGTCGTTAGAGCGCATCGTCGTTAGGGCGCATCGTCGTTAGGGAGCATCGTCGTTAGAGCGCATCGTTGTTAGGGCGCATCGTCGTTAGGGCGCATCGTCGTTAGGGAGGATCGTCGTTAGGGAGCATCGGGCACATCGTTGTTAGGGTACATCGTCGTTAGGGAACATCGTCGTTAGGGCGCATCGTCATTAGGGCGCATCGTCGTTACGGAGCATCGTCGTTAGGGAGCATCGTCGTTAGGGAGCATCGTCGTTAGGGTACATCGTCGTTAGGGTACATCGTTGTTAGGGTACATCGTCGTTAGGGAGCATCGTCGTTAGGGAGCATCGTCGTTAGGGTACATCGTAGTTAAGGTACATCGTTGTTAGGGCACATCGTCGTTAGGGTACATCGTCGTTAGGGTACATCGTAGTTAAGGTACATCGTTGTTAGGGTACATCATCGTTAGGGTACATCGTCGTTAGGGAGCATCGTCGTTAGGGAGCATCGTCGTTAGGGTACATCGTCGTTAGGGAGCATCGTCGTTAGGGAGCATTGTCGTTAGGGAGCATCGTCGTTAGGGTGCATCGTCGTTAGGGAGCATCGTCGTTAGGGAGCATCGTCGTTAGGGTACATCGTCATTAGGGTACATCGTCATTAGGGTACATCGTCGTTAGGGAGCATCGTTAGGGTACATCGTTGTTAGGGTACATCGTTGTTAGGGTACATCGTTGTTAGGGAGCATCGTCGTTAGGGAGCATCGTCGTTAGGGAGCATCGTTGTTAGGGTACATTGTTGTTAGGGTACATCATTGTTAGGGTACATCGTTGTTAGGGTACATCGTTGTTAGGGAGCATTTCTCAAGAGGGGAGTCAAAAGGGAATCCCAGCTCCCCACAGAGACAGCCCACCCCCACCTAAACCGAGGACCGGTCGTGGAACAGCTCACGGAAAGCGCTTCCAAAACCTGCAGGGCAGCATTCTGTTTACAGTCCTCCCGTGGCACTGCTCCTTCCCAGCTCTCCGTTAGCTCCTCCTGCTCCACGCGACCTTCCAGAACCCGTTCCCATCCCACCAACCCTGACCTCGAGGGGATCACCTCCCCACTTTAGCTATTCCGCACAAGCATGGCCTCTTGAATTCCCGACCTGAACCTCACCTGCTCCTTCCTGTCGAGAAAATAAAAGAGCTCCTCTCCCCCACTTTCGAAGCGCCCCTTCAAACCGACCTAACTCCCACCAAACTGCTCCTTGCCAGGCTCAGCTAAGTTTCTTTTTGTACGGTTGGTGCCCCTGTGAGGTATTCCAAGATGGTTGGGGACTTTTGGAAAACCCACCTGGTTCACTAATGCCCTTTAGGGAGGGAAACTGGCACCCTACTCTGGCCTACATCTGATTCCAGAACCCACAACAATATGGCTGACTTTTAACTGCCCTCTGGACAATTAGGAATTGGCAATAAATACTGGCCTACTCAGCGACACCAAAATTCACAAATGAATAAAAAAACGGTGATGTAGGGAGGGTCCTGGCATTCACATGATGATTATGGACAGCCGCTGGTCGGTGATTGATCAAACGTCCCTCCTGTCATGGGGTTTCTCGATATATTTGTCCTCTGCTCACTCCTTCCTCCAAAGCCTTTTGCCAAAGGGAACAGCACACTCACCAGACAGCCCTTGGATAGTTCTGCCCACCGCAGGCACTGGCAAAGAACCGCAGCACTACAAAGGCCCTGGAGGGGGCAGCAGAGGAGCTCCTTGGCCTCCTTCGGCCTGAACAATGGTGCGTGATCAACGGGGCAGGGATTTACAATTTGAGGCAATGTGGGTTGGGGCGGGGTGTTGATTGAGGGAGGGAAGTGGATAGGCCCAGTGGGGAGCAAATTGATGTTGATGGCATCATTAACTCCAGTGAACTCCCCCCCGAGCGTCAATCCCCTAAGTGGGTCATCGCCGCCCACTCAAAGGCTTACTCCCAGGGGTGGGGCACACCAGCGCTACTTACAGGTATGTCCGACTGTGATGATGTCCTCCAGGACCTTGTGCTTCCCTTGCCCATCCAGAGCCTCGACCAGGATGTTGTATCGTGTCCCTAACACCAGGTTGGGCAGCACGGCGTATGTGGAGGTGCCCGGAACCCGAAGCTGCGTGGCAGAGTTAAATATAAAAAAAGGTGGTGAATTCAGACGATGCCCTCGTTATTTCCCCGAGAACACAACTTATCGCTCTGTTTTGGGTTGCGGTGGAGATGCTGTGTGGGAACTGGGGGTGGGGGGGAAACGAATGAATGATTTTCAAGCGAGCGAGGGTCCTCTTTCAGCCTACCCTGTGGTCCTGGCCTTGTGTCGGCCCTGGCACCTCAGTCTCGGGTGAGGCCTGTTCATCTCGGGGAGGGATGTGACTCAAGACTTGGGCACGGAAGCCATGGTTCCACTATATCCCTTACTCCCCCCACCCTGGGCAAACCCCACCTCTGAGTACCCACCATTCCAGGCAGGACAGCCCCCTCCAGCCATTCCAGGGTTGATCCGCTGCATTCTGTTCCGTTGTAAATCCAAGCGTAGGTGGTCTGTAAAGGGGAGTGGGAACCCAGAGAAACCCATTTCAACCAGGGCCGTCCTTGCCTGGTTGAGGTGCTTTATCGTTGCGCACAGGATACCCTCTCTCTCTCTGCAAGTGAACTGCAAACTAGGCTAACCCCTCACCCTCACAATGAAGGGGACAGCACACTGGCATGGGCACGTGTGGAGAGGAAGGACAGCAACAGCTTTCAGCCCTCAGCCGGAGCTGACTCCTGGGAGGTGGCAGAGTGGCTGCCCAAGTGCCAGGTAACCCCATGACAAAACTGGGGGGTTTGTCTCAGAATCCTACCCATTCAGAGGAACACTGGCCGCACTGGGTCAAGGAGCAGCCATGGCATCTGGGAGATGGGTTGCCAATTCTGGTTGAATGGGTTTCTTCCCCCTCAAACATCCAGCTTCCCACCCTCTGCCACCTCCAATGTGTATGTGGGGGGGGTGGGGGGGGAAAGAGACTGGGGAGGGGCGGGACGATGTTGGAAGAACTGGCAACCCATTCTCGAGAAGCTGACTGGTGCACTGCATGACTGGGAGAGGGTGAGGTAACTTACCTGGAAAGCGTTCTCCTTCTGTCCCACAGGGTAGCACGTGACCAGGTACTCCAAGGCGATGGTGCTGGGTTGCCAGGAGACGATGGTCTTGGGCTGTCGCGTCTCTTGGCCGGGCGCCTGGGTGTCAGGTTGGCCGCCGTGCCCATTGGGCAGATCGACCTCCATCTCCTCCACCCCGTGTGAGTGGATGGGGAAGATGGGGCGCTGGCTGTGGGGACCCTCGGTGGTCCTCTTCCTGTCGTCCTCTGGCCTGACTGGTCTCGAAGGCCGCGGCTGCGAGGACTGGTCATCGGGCTGGCCGTCCTTGCCGTCTCTGTCGACCAGTGGCCTCTGGCCCCTGTCATCCGGCCCTGCAATCGGCACACCACGGCCCTCGTCATACCTGGTCTCTGAGGACAACTCGGATTGCTCGAAGACCGAGGGAACGTCCAGGTACTCGGGCTGCTCGTGGCTGACAGATGGCGAGAGCGTGGCAAGCTGCGGGAGGGGGGCTTGAAAGCAGAAGAGCAACGGCGGGTTAAAGGTTAATGAGAAGCTGTTGCTGGCTGCGGCCCGGCCAGGGGATAGTGAGCTGTAGAAATCACTGGGCGCCCCCGATGGCTCCCCTCTGAACACGCAGCATGCATCTCTACCCAATGCAGAAGCATCCTGACCCCAGTGGAGGGAGGGGTCTTCATGAAAGCTAGGCATTGACCGAAGCGAATGCTGGGAGGGCAAGGACACGGGTCTTGCTACAAAGCGGCAGAGATCTGGCCACAGCGTGAGCACAGAAGCCAGAGGATTCGGGAGGCTTAGCAGCGCAGTGATGCTACGCCGGGGCCCAGCGTGTGTGCACACATACTGATCCTCACAGCAAGAACAAAATCCAGATAGAGTTTGAACACACACACACACACAGGCACGCAAACAGACACACTCTCTCAAACATTCCCACGCTATTCCCAAATCCCTCCTGCCCTAACAAACAGATAAAATCGAGTTTTTGCCCCAGTACTTCAATCAGCTGGTAGCTGGACACTGTCAATACAAAGTTAGTGCAACATTCAAAGCCACGATTGCACACTCAAAACACATATTCCTGGCCATTTTACTAAACACGTCAGGCCCCCGGCCACACTGGATAAAACGTGTCATGGACTAACATCATTTGAATGGATCTTCCAATTTATTTATATTCACACGACAAGCAGAGTCCACTCAACTCTCTGCTGCCTCTTCGCAAAAGCTTCTTTGGGAGGCCCTACTGCCTTGCCCTTTTTTCCTTCGACCCTAAAAATATTTCCTGTTCTAAGCGTTTATCAAACACCCTTTTTAAAAGTGACTATTCAATCAATTCACTCGCAGCTCAGTTCAAAGGTCGGGCATGTTTCTTGGGAGGTACGGGGCACTGCACCTTCAATGGACGTGTGTGTGTGTGTGTGTGTGTGTGTGTGGTTGCACGAAAAAGAAACAAAAATCTACATCAGTATATCTCTGCCTATTTGAGAAGTGTGTGTGTGTGTGTGTATGGGGAGTGGATGATTGAGGTGTGAATTGTTCTGTCCTGACCTCCCTGTTCCCCTTGTGAACTGAGTCACTGTTCAGGAAGCTATGAAGCTGAGAGGGCAGGACTGTACCTACTGCAGAGAAAGGCACAGGGGAAAGGAGGAATTGACCAGGAGGTCCCTGCAGTCTTCCTTCAGCACTCACCATGATCCTGGCTGGTCTTCTATACCATCTCCATTTTCCCATGCTATCCCCAAATCTCTCCGACCCAATAAATAGCTGATTGAATTTTAGCCCCAACACTGAAATGAGCTGGTAGCCACTGGACGGTGTCAGTACTCACTCAAAACCACAATTTCTCATTTGAAATTTGAACCATTTCAGATGTTAGTTACCACTGGGCAGATTGGAGGTGGCACGGGCAGAGTGGCACGTTGCTGGCTCTTTCTCTGACCTTCTGCTTCACGTTGGCGTACGAGCTGAACTCCTCAGCTGGCTCCAATCTCGGAGAGGAAGCCTCCAGCAGGGACATGTCTTGCAGACCATAGGCTATTCAGCCCATCGAGTCTGCTCTGCCATTTAATCATGGCTGATGGGATCCCACTTTCCCGCTTTCTCTCTGCAATCTATCTCTGTTTTCAATAAAGTCAATGACTGGCCTCCACAGCCTCATGTGGCAGTGAATTCCATAGACTCACCACTCTCTGGCTGAAGAAGTTTCTCCTTATCTCCATTCTAAAAGGTCTTCCCTTTACCCTAAGGCTGGGTCCTCGGCTCCTAGTCTCTCCTGCCAATGGAAACAGCTTCCCAACGTCCACTCTGTTCTGCAGCTGGCAATGCAAGTCCCTGCGTAACCCTGCCCTCAGTGATGGCAAGGGAATTCCAGAGTGATTGAGGGGCCTCCTGCTAATTTGGGGTGGGCCTCCAACAGCCTCTCACCCTAGCAGGCTGGAGTCAGATGCGGTTTGACCGTCTTCAACCACAAAGGCGCTGCCTGGACCTCAAGCCTCCCTCTCAAAGTTGTCAAGAGCACTTACCTGTGACTTTCTTCCCACTCAGTGGCTCACTCTGCAGAGAATTCTGAATAGCTCTGATGTTGATGGTGTACTCAGTTCCAGGCCGCAGCCCTGTGTGGGGGAGGAAGAACACTCAACCGTTTATATTTTCTTTCGAACCGAGAACATTGCTCCCTCTCCCTTCCCTGCACCTGGGGGCAGTGGGGCAGATACAGTTTCCAATGGCGCTGCTGCCTATTGAGTATATCTGACCCGGAACCTCCCTCGCTCAGACTGCACGCCATTCCAGATATCAGAAAGGTGTACGCCTGCTGTTCAATCTGTCTGGTCACATTACGAACACACCTTCTGTAACCAGCAAGTCCCATAGTGGGAGTCCCAACAGGCAGCTGCTGGCTCACAGGCAGGGACACTACACACTGCACATGGACAGGTGCAGGACTCTTTTCCAAAGCTTTTCCCAGTAGAAGTTTCCCGGCAATATTGCACATTGGGATCTTTTTAAGTCCAGCCCAATTTTAAACCCAGTTAGCTTGCTGACTTCACCAAAAGGCTGCACTCTCAACAATGCATGGGAATGTTGGTCTGGAACGTGAACTCACACCCTTCTGTCATGGTTACTGACTGAGATCGATCATTCAACTTCACAAGATAATGAGGGGAGGCAATAGCCTGGCGGTATTACCACTGGACTATTAATCCAGAGACCCAGCTAATCCTTAGGGAGCTGGGTTCAAATCCCACCACAGCAAGTGGTGGAATTTGAATTCATTAGAAACCTGAAATTAAGAATCTAATGACAACCATTATTGGAAAAACCTTCTGGTTCATGAATGCACTTTAAAGGGCATTTAAGTCTGCCATCCTTACCTCATCTGGTCTACATATGGCCCCAAACGTGGCTGACTCTCAAAACACCCTCTGGGCAACTACAGAATCCCTGCAGTGTGGAAACAGGCCCTTCGGCCCAAAACATCCACATCGACCCTCCGAAGAGTAATGCACTCAGACCTATTCCCCTACCCTTTTATCCCAGATTAACCCCTGACTAATGCATCTAGCCTACACATCCCTGAACACTATGGAGCAATTTAGCATGGCAAATTCACCTAACCTGCGCATCTTTGGATTGTGGGAGGAAACCGGAGCACCCAGAGGAAACCCACACAGACACGGGGAGAATGTGCAGACTCCACACAGACGGCCGCCCAAGGCTGGAATTGAACCCAGGCCCCTGGCACTGACAGGTAGCAGTGCTAACCACTGAGCCACCGGGCCACCCCAAGGGGGTGGGCAATTAATGCTAACCTAGCCAATTCTGCCCATATTCCGTGAAGAACAGAGCCAGAGCACAGAACGAGGCCACTTGGCCCATCATGCCTGCACAGGCTGACACAGGGGAGATGGCGAGCAAACCCCAGCCAGCCATACCGGGAGGTGCTGGTGGCCGAGGGAGGAGGGGGGAGGTGGTGACTGCACTTACCTGTGATCATCGCTTCGTTGGAGTTGGCGGGTGGCCGTGGGCGGAGCTCCACCGAGGGCCGCCCCTTGGCGTGGTAGGTGACGATGTAGCCGGTGATGTGGGCGCGTGGCTGCTGCCATGTGAACACGATGCTGTCGGCGGTGGTGGAGATGAACCGCAGGTTGGATGGAGAGTCGATGGCTGGGTGGGTGGGTGGGGAGAGCAGAAAGAGAGAGGGAGAGAGAGAGAGTGTGAGAGGTTGAACTACTACTCCCAAGTGGTTCGAAGAAACCAACTACTTTCCTGACCCACTGCCCAGACAGTGCATTGTACATGACAGGTGTCCAATCCTGACTGCTGAGGTCCCACTCCGACGCCCCCAAGTGGTACTCAAATCCTTCAAGGTTGCTGGTTTCCCATGAGACATGGAGGACAATGTCTGGACCAGTCCCTAGCTGCCCTTGAGAAGGTGGTGGTCAGCTGCCTTCTTGAACTGCTGCAGCCCACCTGCTGTGGGATGACCCACAGGATACCAGGAGTTTGACCTGGCAACAGTGAAGGAACGGTGATATATTTTCAAGTCAGGATGCTAAGAGGGCAATTTGAAGGTGGTGGTGTATCAGCTGCCCTTGTCCTTCTGGATGGAAGTGGATTGTGGGTTTGGAAGGTGCTGTCTGAGGATCTTTGGTGAATTTCTGCAGTACATCTTGTAGATAGTACACACTGCTGCTACCCAGTGTCGGTGGTGGAGGGAGTGGATGGCTGTGGATGTGGTATCAATCAAGTGGGCTGCTTTGTCGTGGATGCTTTGTCAAGCTTCTTGAGTGTTATTGGAGCTACACCCATCCAGGCAAGTGGGGAGCATTCCATCACACTCCTGACTTTAGCCTTGTAGATGATGGACAGGCTTTGAGGAGTCAGAAGGTGCTATCTCCGCAGTATTCCTAGCCTCTGATGTGGCATTGTGGCCAGTGTTTATGTGGCAAATCCAGTTGGGTTTCGGGTCGACAGTAATCCCCAGGATGTTGGTCGTGGGGGATTCAGTGATGGTAATACCATTAGTTATTCACTGATCAACCTCGGCAAGTAGGGGGCAGTCATCGGTAAAGTGAATCATGTGGGCTTGTTGGGGGCAGGTAGGGGCAGGACAGGGAGGTGGAAGGCTCCTGTCCCCTGGTGTCCTCCCTCCCTCCTACTCACGCAGGTATTCCAGCAAATGCCTCACAAAATAAGCTCAATCTCCCCAAAGAACAGAACAACCTCCCGTGCTGCTGCCGATAGCTAGACATCGCCTTGTCACGCTGCGGCCTACAGTGCTACCTCACAGTGGTGCCCAGAAACTAACCATCGCGCAACCCCCCCCTTGTCTGGAGTCCCACATTTAGACAACCCAATCCCAGGGCTGATGAGACACCGCACATAGTCCCAGCGCCCAGATCAGGAGGGGACGGAAATCAAAACGGGCCACCCTACTTAAGAAATCAGGGAGCTGATCCATGATGTCCCATCGGGATAGATGCTTTCCCAAGTGTGAAACCTTTCTGATCATAAATTAAGTTTATCCCACCTTCATCTGTGGTGATCTCTAACACACAGTTCTGTCAGTGGCGTAAACTGGTTGGAATTAATTTGTTTTAATCGGCACTTTATGAACCGGCAGTCTCGATATAATGTAAGGAAGGATGCTTACCAGTCCGAGCGATGACTGTGGAGGGGGGACTGCGAGAGTCGCCACTCAGTGTGTAGATGTTAATGCTGTACTCAGTGCCAGGCTGGAGGCCTGTGAAAGGAGAGAGGGGAAAAAAAGAAAACATCAGCATCAAATCGGAGGGGAAAATGTGCGATGTCACCAGAGGAACAATAGAACACAACGTTTCTCTGAAGACAAGGCGGGAGCAGCCCGGTGAGATTCAGGAAGCAGGTAGTTTGCAGCAAACAGTGGTTAGGCCCTTGGCCAGGCCTCAGTTGGCATACTGCAGCCATCTTTGACACCAGCCCTCTCACCCGCCTCAACATTTCAGCAAGGTAGGTCAAGGCCAAAATGCCAGAACGATATCCAGTGCCCAGAGACCATAGTTCCTTTGGGATTTTGACAACTCTCCTTGGGGGAGGAGTGGGGTTAAACAAAGAGTCAATAAAAGGTGTTCGAGGCTCCGATAACAGCAAACAACTGGTTTCACTGGGGGTGTGGGGGGGGGTGATTCCACTGGAGG
>NC_057716.1:28198744-28263709 GCF_004010195.1 Chiloscyllium plagiosum | reverse complement strand
TGTGAGGGGGAGGGTGGTTCCACTGGGGGGGTGTGAGGGGGAGGATGTCAAGACTCCAGAACAATCAGGTGGGTGAGCATTTTATTTCCAAACATGGTGAACTGAGACTTTGGTAGGTGAAAGCTGAAATGGGGAATCGAATGAAATATGCTTCCCGGGGTGCGGGGGGGTTGGGGATGGGAATTTACTGCAGGGCTACGGGGGTGAGGCAGGAGACAGCCAGGGGCCCACTGTGACCGTTCACCTAGGCCTAACACAGATGAGCCGAATGGCCTTCTTCTGCGCGCTGCATCCATTCTACAATCAAGAGACAGCAATGTGGGTAATGAGTAAGAAAGTTAAAATTCACACACCACCAGGTTATAGTCCAACAGGTTTATTTGGAAGACTAACTTTCACAGCGCTGATCCTCCACAACCATCTGATGAAGGAGCAGCGCTCCGAAACCTAGTGCTTCCTGTTGGACTATAACCTGGTGTTGTGTGAGTTTTAACTTTGTCCATCCCAGTCCAACACTGGCACCTCCACACCATGGCTGATGGAGTGGGTCCAAAGGACAGCAGCAAGGCGGACATGCTGGTTGTGGGAGGTGCAGATTGGGGAAGTCTCCAAGGTTTACCTGTGATGGTGTAGGAGCGCTGGTTGGGCCCCACAGTCCTCTGCACTGGGCTCTGCTGGCCGGTGGGGACGGCATCGATCTGGAAGCCAGACACAGTCCTGGCCTTGATGCGCCACTGCAGGGTGATGCTGGTCTCCGTCACCCCACTGACTTGGATCTTCCGGGGCGAGCCGACGTCTGGCAGAGAACAGCACCGTTACAACAACAACAAGAGGCCGTGGCGCGACGGAGCCTGTCACATCGAGTAGATTCCTCCCGAGTTGCCCCAAGGCACCTCACATACCACCCTTCCACCAACACCTCGCACCCCTGCCCACCCTACACCACCACACCTCCCTGCACCCCCCCCCCCCCAAGCATCACCGTGAAATGACCTTACAGACGTCATGAGGAGGCACGGATGGGGTGAGTAGCCAAAGTCTTTTCCCCAGGGTGGGGGGCTTGAAAACTAGAGGGCATAGGTTTAGGGCGAGAACGGTAAGATTTAAAAGAGACCTAAGTATGGCAATGTTTTCACACAGAGGGTGGTGCGTGTATGGAATGAGCTGCCAGAGGAAAGGCTGGAGGCTGGTACTTACAATATTTAATAGGCCTTGATGGGTATATGAATAGGAAGGGTTTAGAGGGATATGGGCCGGGTGCTGCCAAATGGGACTAGATTGGGTTGGGCTATCTGGTCGGCATGGACAGGTTGGACCGAAGGGTCTGTTTCGTGCTGCACATCTCTATGACTCTTACGTCAGGACTGGCAAGTCGATCAAGAGCAAGAGATTTAACCAGAGCCTCAGACAGAGTACAGAGGGAGGCTGGGATTTCCGAAACTTGGGCTCCAGAGAGCCGAGCGTGTGCTGAGGGCGAAGGAAGGAGATCGGTGAGACTCGAAGGGACGGAATTGTCACTGACTGTTGAGAGAGAGATAGAGAGAGAGGGAGGGAGGGGTGGGGGGGGGGGGGAGGAATTTCAAAAGAGCACAAGATTTTCAAAAAGGCTGTGTCACCAAACTGACAGCCTGTAATAGGTCAGTCAGCAAATATGAGCTGCTAAGAATCTCAGCAGCTATCTACAGTGTGATATCAATGCTTCAGGACAACAGTGTTACAGGATTCAGAACGTTGACTCTTGTCTCACAGACACTGATGTGTGTGCAGGTGAGCTTCTCCGGCATGTTCTACTCCTATTTTAGATCTCCAGCATGCACGGCGTCTCATCTTCATACATTCACATGCACTGGGGTGCATCATAAACTGCCCAGGGTGCCAGTGAGCAAAGGAGGATGAGAGTTCTGGGAGAGCAGAAAATTCATAGAGGGTGCAAGAGAGGGAGACCAACTTGGGTCAGGGATTGTAATAATAAAAATCCAGAGATGACCCAAGGATACCTATGGGAGGCACACTGTTGCCATGCATTGAGGGTTTGCGTTGTAAGAAGAGGCTGGGACCTTTTTTTTCTCTGGAGCAGGAGGCAGCTGAGGGCCACCTTATTGAGGTTTATAGAAACATGAGGGGCATTGAAAAGGTGAATGGCTGTTTGTTATTTCCCCGTCAGATGGGATTTCATGACTAGGGGGCAAATCTTTAAGGTGAGAGGAGAAAGATTTGAAAAAGACAGAAGGTGCACCTTTGTTTTACAGAGAGAGTGATTTGTGTGTGGAATGAAGTGGTGGATGCGGGCACAGTTACAACATTTAAAAGACATTTGGATAAATGCATGAACAGGAAATGTTTGGAGGGACATTGGCCAAACGCAGGCAGGTGGGACTAGTTTAGTTTGAGATTATGGTCGGCATGGACTGGTTGGACCAAAGGATCTGTTTATGTGCTGTATGACTATGACAGGGGTGGAAATAAGGCGTCTTTCAAGGAGTTCATATGACTGTCAGTGTGGAGGTGCCTCTGGAAATGGGCAGCTGGCAAGATACTCACCATCCAGTGTTGCTTTGATGCCTTGCAAAGGCTGGCTGGTCAAGGCATCCTTGATGGCGTACACAAAGATATTGTACTTGGTTGCGACCTGATTGAAGAAAGATTTGCAGAAACATTACACAGAATCTACAGCATTGGAACAGTCCATCCAGCCGAACTGGTCTGTACTGGTTGCTGTCCTCCATGTCATCTGAAAATCATCCGCAACATAATCCCCCCCAACCCCCACCACAACAGATTTTATGAATCCTGTCTCCCTCCCGCGCCTAAATGAACCCACACAATTCACCTCAACCAATACTCAGTGGTGGAGAGTACTCCTTTTCCCTTTTGTCACACCCTGTGGAGTTTCTCCCAACTTCCTTGTCAGATGCATTGGTGGCCATCTTAGATTTGTGACCCCTAAGCTTTGGACAGTCACACCCAGAGGTCAAACGCCAACCCCATCAAACCAGTTCCTTATAGTCATTTCATGAGGTCAGCCATTTCCTTCTGGGTGGTCAGTCTAGTATTTCTATTCCTTAAATTTTTGAGACATTAAAAGCAAGAACAAGCCATTCACTAACTGCGCCCCATCTGCCCCATATGATGGCTGATCAGTATTTTAGCTCCAGCGTTGGTTGGAATCGACTGATCAATACAATGAAGGCAACTTGCATTTATATCAAATACTACCAATATTTAAAAAAATCCTAGTGTACTTTCAGAGGAATGTCGCAAGAAAGAGATATTAAGGCAGTTGACTAAAGCCATATACAGGCAGTGTACTGAAGAAGGATATCTATCAGTCTTCCAAGTTTATCAACTGATGCACAGCAGAGTACTGGACAGAACATTCCGGATTCCACTATGCATGTGAATCTTTCAGGACAAATAAAGATGAATTTACCATAGCCCTATGTGACCATACTGACCCCACTGATCAGGACAAATATTTAAGAATCAATTTATATTTTCTCGCAATTATATGTTCCTTTAAGGAATAACAATCCTCACATAAAGAATTCTACTTTAAATATGGCACGAAAGGAAGATGCTTATAATCTGGTCCAAAACAGCCGAAATTTCAGATGATTTGCCTTCAGCAAAGGAACGGAGAACAGGAGAGTGGAACGGAGAACGGGAGGGTGGAACGGAGAACAGGAGAGTGGAACGGAGAACGGGAGGGTGGAACGGAGAACGGGAGGGTGGAACGGAGAACAGGATTAAGACAGCCAATAGCAAGAGACATAAAAACACGTAGAAGCTTCTAGCGGTGCATTAGAAGGACATGATTAACCAAAGTCAAGATGGAGTCATCAGAGGCACAGCCAGAAGAAACAATGATCAAATAATTTGCATCAATTTATCCTACAGGCCTGGTAAAATATTTCAGACATACTGGTGTGTATTCCAGAGGGACTATGGAGAAATGAACGGGAACAAGAGCTGACAATGGCTTGGACCAGATTGACTCAAGGTGGCAGCAGTTATGATGCCTGAATTCGTTTAAACCTTTCAGAGTTCTCTCAGGAGCAAACATTACACTCAAAAAAGGACAGAACTGTAAAAATAGTTAGCCTGCAGTCGTGAAAGTGGAAGCGTCTCTTAACAGGGGACATGCTGTCAGGCACATTTCCATAATACGATAGGGCTGGGTCATCACGGATCTCGGAAAGGGAAATCCTGTCTGAGGATGAGACGGATCAAAGGGAACAAGGTAAAACAGTGTACAGGTACTGGGCTTTTAGGCATCATTCAGTAAGGTGCCTCACAAAAGGGTATCACGCAAAGAAAATTAGTTTTAAGGGAAAGTGCTGCTTGTCGAGATGGGGAAGTGCCCATACTGGAGGAAGTACGCTCACCATGAGTCCAGAAACGGTGGCGCTGGTGTTATCTGGGCCGAGAGTCAGCTCCTTACTAGGCCCTGCTTTCTCCCTGGGTTTCACCACCACCCGGTAACGGGTCACATCAGCATCAGGCGCGTGCCAGGCGATGGTCATGCTCGTCGGAGTCACTTGAACAAATTCCAGGTTGGTCGGAGGTGGAATGGCTGCAAGGCAACGAGAGGAAACTGACTGAACAGAGGAAAGAGGGTTTGCATTTACATGGGGCCTTAGACTAACGTAGAAGGATCCCCTCCACCTCCAAGCCTCAAAAAATAGTGACTGCCAGCCCATGAAGCTCTGCTGAAGTGTGATATATCTGCAGCCAATTTGTACACAGCACGCTCCCACAAATCAAACAAAGCAAGTCCAAAGGATCGACTTTTGTGATGTTGACTGAGGGATCATGGACAGTCAGGACATTTAGGATATCTGCTCCATCTTTGAAGCAGTGAAATGTGATCTCAAATTGAGAGGGCCGACAGATTCTCCCCAGTGTCTGTGTGGGTTTCCTCCGGGTGCTCTGGTTTCCTCCCACAGTCCAGGGATGTGCAGACTAGGTCAGACACACAGGGTTACAGGGATAGGGTAGGAGCATGGGTCCAGGTGGGATGCTGTTCAGTCAGTGTGGACTCAATGGGCCGAATGGCCTGCTTCCACACTGTAGGGATTCTATGAGATCTTGGTTTAAAGCTTGCACACCCAACAGTGTAGCATTCCTTCAGTTAGCCCAAGTGTCACCTGTGTGTTCAATCCCACTCCCTCCTGACTCACAGTCACAGGCCAGCTGAGCCCCACGCCACCCCCAGGAGGACTGCACCCCAGCCTAGTTCCAGGGAACAACTAGGAGGTGGAGCTTCGTGGGTAATGAGGGTGGAGCCAATGAGGGTTATTGGATTCCCCGTGTGGTGTTGTGAGCAGCAGTCACCCACCCTCTCTGCATAAGCCCTTTACACATCGGTCATGGGCTAGTGAACAGAGACAAGGCTTTTGGGAGCGAGAGAGAGATAGTGGGTGAGTGATAGTGGGTGAGAGATAGTGGGTGAGAGATAGTGGGTGAGAGATAGTGGGTGAGAGATAGTGGGTGAGAGATAATGGGTGAGAGATAATGGGTGAGAGATAATGGGTGAGAGATAATGGGTGAGAGATACTGAGTGAGAGATAATGGGTGAGAGATAATGGGTGAGAGATAATGGGTGAGAGATAATGGGTGAGAGATAATGGGTGAGAGATAATGGGTGAGAGATAATGGGTGAGAGATAATGGGTGAGAGATAATGGGAGAGATAGTGAGTGAGAGATAGTGAGTGAGAGATAGTGAGTGAGAGATAGTGAGTGAGTGAACGAGTGAGTGAGAGAATGAATGAGTGATAGTGACTCAGAGATAGTGAGTGATAGTGATAATGAGTGAGAGATAGTGAGTAAGAGGTAGTGACTATCGTGAGTGAGAAAGATAATGAGTAAGTGACAGTAAGAGTGAGTGATAGTGAGAGATGGCAAGTGAGAGATGGCGAGTGAGAGATAGTGACAGTTACTGAATGTTAGATAGTGAGTGATAGTGAGAGATAGTGAGTGATAGTGAGAGATATTGAATGTTAGATAGTGAATGAGAGATAGAGAGCGAGTGAGAGAGAATGACAAGAGTGAGTGACAGAGTGAGTGAGGTATTCATCCCCGTTATACAGGGCCCATGTACAAAGGCCTGGGAAAACGATTCAGAGTCTGGCAGTTCAAACATCACCTCGAGGAACATTTTGAGAAGTTGGGACTTGGGACTGGAATGGGGAGGAGGGAGTATATACTGTTGGGATTGCTGCTAAAATCCTAATTGCATTAACAAATGCTCCTTTAAGGAAGTAAATCTGCTGCCCTGGCCCAATATTGGCAGACTTCCATGGAAACTGGAAAAGGCAGCCGTTTTTTTGCCCAACTCTAATTGCCCTGGAACCGAGGGGCTTCCTGGGCCTTTTCAGAGGACATCTGTAAGTCAACCACTTTGGAGTTACATGTCGGGCCAGACCAGATAAGGATGGTGGATGTCCTTCCCTGAAGGGCATTGGTGAACCAGTTGGGTCCTGACAACAATTTGGAAAAAATTTCAGTCACCTTCACCAAGGCTGGTTTTTCAATCCAGAATAATTAACTGACTTTACATTCCATCACCAGCTGCCATAGAATCCCGACTGTGTGAGATCAGGCCATTCAGCCCATCGAGTCCACACCGACCCTCCCACCCGCACTCAGTACCCTCTCGCCATATTCCCATGGTCCTCCATTAACTCACGGTCAATCAAGGACCTAACCTGCTCACCTTTGGACTGTGGGAGGAACCCAGGCAGACATGGGGAGAATGTGCAAACTCCACTCAGACAGTCACTCGAGGCTGGAATCAAACCCAGGTCCCTGGCACTGTGAGGCAGCAGTGCTAACCACTGAGCCACTGTGTTGCTCCATATCCCTAGATCATTACTCTGGGTGTAAGGATAACTAGCCCAGTGACATTACGCCCCATTAGAGCCACAATCTCCCCAGCCCCATGGCTGACACTTGTAACTGGTTCCTGAGGTATCTTAGAAAGTCAAGTCTTTGGATCAAACCAGGTAATGGGCAGAGGGGTCAAAGCTCCTCGAGTTAAGACCAACACACCCTCTGCAAACACGCAAACGAAACCACTCCAACTTGAACAAAAAAGTGAGCAAGCAGTGAAGCCTTTTAAGAACAAAGGGGCCCCTTCAGGCGGCTTCTACAAACAGCAAGGCAGAAGCTATTTCTATGCAACAGGAATGTAGAAATAACAGCTGAAAGAAACCAGAAACGACGGCGAAGCCTCCTGGTCGTGGCAGGATGGTTAACTGAGCAAAGCGCACCGAGCACGTGACAGGATAGCTCCAGGTGTGTGTACAAAGCCAAACACTTACAGCTGTATGGTCTCCAGTTGTGACATGGTGGGTGCCAGTAGTCTCCTGACTGTTTGGTCGGTCAGAAAGGGAGATGGGGGAGGAATCACTTACCTGTGGTCTGGGTGCCTGTCAGAGGAATGCTCTCTTGGTTGTCATACAAGGCATACACCTGCACCGTGTACTCGGTGCCAGGCCTCAGGCCGACCAGCTCGGCGGTATCGTCCTCGGGGTTAGGGCTGGGCAGCAGCTCACGGACCCCATCCTCAGGACTGGAGTAGATCACTCTGTAGGCCGTGACCTGACCCTCGGGGCTCTCCCACGCCAAGCCGATCGAGTCCACGTCAACATCTGTGAAGGTTAGCTCCTTGGGTCGGTCGATGGCTGCCAAGGCGGGGCAGGAGGGGTGGAGCAACATATAGAGACAACGACGAGGACGACGACACAGAGAGCAAAAAGAAGGTTAAGCATCTCCTCCAGAGAGGCTGCTTCCAGTCCCCGGGGTGCTTGGGAACGGTTTGACATGGCACCGGCTGATCGGGTTCTGAAAGGGGCAGTTCAGTGGCACACGAGCCAAAAGGCCTGAGAGGTTGGGTCTTGGCAATCGTGATCGGTGCTCCACTGAAACCGTTCCCACACTCCCCCTACTAAACCCCATCACCACCCCCCCCCCCCAACCAGTCTTTGCAAAGCGTTAAGTGTTTTACTTCAGAACACGCAGGCGCATTGCCAGTTGCCACATCTATTGGTCCCACAGCTTTGAAAGACCAACGAATGTGGCAACTCCACACAGTGAGGCATTCCGATATCGGGAGGCGATACACGGCTCACTGCGCTCCATGCAGCTCCAGCCAATCGATGGAAAGCGAAACTGTTCGTTTTCCATTCCACTCGAACAGTAGGCAGTGGGATCAGATAGAGGTCAGGGAGACAACAGCGGCACTAAGGGACAAGACTTCATCCAAACAAAGCAATCAGCAAAGGATTCACTCTCCTACAATTATGCACTAACTCTCTTGGAAATTGAACTAATGGGCTGTCATAACTGGGCTTCCTTCCCAACCGAAAGACTCAAACAATTGAGGACCAGGCTCCTACAACTGTTGGTCAACAATTCAGGAAGAGCCAGCCAGGCCAATGTCAATACCAGCAAGCAACGGGGCCGCAATGTCAAAGATCAGGCCGTGTTTCAACACCGCAAGCCCATTTTCTCCCTGGGTGTGGCTCCTTGCTGGCAGCCTGAGGGTTAACCCTTCCAACACAAATTCCATCGCGGCCATTTAAATCACGTCAAGGCTGCACAAGGTCAAAGGAAGTACGAGCCTGTCAAAAAAAAAAGTCTGCCAAAGCCTGAGTAGGCCTCAATCCTAGTGATGTTGTTTACTGACGTGTGATTAGCCCTCAAGACACCTACTAAGTTGACTTGGCAACCGCTGGGTAGGCCCTGAAGCCTTCCAGTGGCTTTGAACTAACAAAAATCCCTCACCACACCCGTGCTCTTCTCAAACTAGAGTGGTTCGAGTGTGTCCCGGGCAACGGACAGGGAGTTTGGTCACAGCGCAGGGCTGCCATTGTCCACACCATGAGAAACACGTACTGGTGGCTGCTGTTTCGGTGAGCGGGGCACTCTCTCCATGTTTTCCCAGGGCGTATACACTGACCATATACTCCACTGTTGGCATGAGGCCCTCGATGGTTAGCTGAGTCTGACCTGCAGAGAGAGATAACACAAAGACGTCAACAATGACACTGACTGAACACAAGCCAACCCCAACCCTCGCGCCAACTCTTTGCTCTCCTCTTCCAAAGGACAGGCTAACACCAGGGTCAAACTGAACACTGGTGGGAGCAAACGAGTCACCTTTCAGTACAAGGTCCCTATGGGTGAGTGGCAGTTACTGATTACTGACTGAGCCATTAGCTCAGGACCTGCAGCAGATGGGCATCGCTGGAGACTGACCTGCCGGGACGCTGCGAGTTATCACTGGGCCGACGCCATCCTTCGGGACACTGGTGACCTTGTAACCGGTCACCGGGGCGACAGGAGGCTTCCAGCTGATGGTCAGACTGTTGTCATGCACTTCCTTCACCTTCAACGAAGTCGGCGTGTCAATCTCTAGAAGGGGAGGGGTGGAGAAAGAGAGAGAGTGTGGGAGATGGTGAGGGGAGAGGGCAATGAAAATGGTGGAGCTGTAAACTTCAAATCAGAGAAGGCCTACAAAGCACATTCACCCCGTCCTGTCTGCCCTGAAGAGACAAAACCTTTGCCTTCCCCCCAGCCTCAGTAAGACCATCCGTGGCCCCAAACAATGGAGGCTCCCCACCTCCCATGGCAAGTCCCACGCACACCAAGATCTGCACCCTCTGTCCCCGACCATCACAGTGAGTTTTCTGTCCCTTACAGAGACCTCCCCTCCACAACCCCAGCATTGACACCCCTTATGGCGCACCCTCTTTGGAAACCAGAATGGGAGGCTATTCTTCCTGGAGGTTGGTCCCTAATTGGAATCTCCAGTCAGGCGACCCTCCAGTCTGGGTGTCACTGAATCCAACCAGTTACCAGGCTTAAGAAACGTATTACCCACATAATGCACTGTGTATGATTCTGTCACAAGAACGTACTCATTTAAAACGGTTGACAAGAGCAGGCGAAGAGATGGTAAGTTTACAAACTCCGTGGGTTTTTCATTTGATTTTACACACACCCCAGTTTCTTCAGAGACTGGAATGCCTTGCCCTGAAGGGACCAGATTTTCAGGAGCCATTTCAGGGAATTGAGGAAATACTTCCAAGAGAAAACAATTACAGCCGGTTGGCGGGGGTGGGGGTGGGAAGAGAGCAGGGGTTGGTTAGCCCTTCACAGAGTGGCGCAGTAAACTGAGCTGGCCACTTTCTCTCTCTATCTTGAAATTTCTCAAACCCCAGACATGGCACGAGCCCAAAATGGCCGACGGCTCACACCTTCGCCACCTCTGACCTCTCACACCATGCTCACCTGTCTTCTCAGAGCCCACAACTGGCTTGCTGGTCGCCGGACTGTCTCCACGGCCAGTTACGGCATAGACGGTCACCGTGTACTCAGTGCCCGGGCGCAGGCCGTCGATGGTAGCAGTGGATTCAGACCCCGGTATGATCACCTCTTTCACTTGTCCGTGGCCTCCTGTAGCAGAAGGAGAGGAGTAGGGAGGTGAGTTAACAGGAAAATTATGCGTTAACAGGAAGAGGACCTGCATGGTAGCTCTATCACGGCCCAGTGGGTCGGGAGGAATGTGTGTACTGCATCGACACAGATCCTTAACAGCTAGGCCCGAGTTCTTCTTCTGCATTGGAGAGAGGGCTCTTCGTTCCCACCCTCTCTCCAATGGATCCTGCAATGATGCTTCTCAATCTTTTCCCAAAACACCCTCCTTCTTACCGTTTTAGCAGCAGTCAGACCCTTGGCGATCTGTCATAGAGATGTACAGCAGGGAAACAGATCCTTCAGTCCAACTCGTCCATGCCGACCAGATATCCTAAATTAATCTCGTCCCATTTGCCAGCCCTTATTCCTCTAAACCCTTCCTATTCATATACCCATTCAGATGTCTTTTAAATGTTGTAATTGTACCAGCTCCCACCACTTCCTCTGGCAGCTCATTCCGTACATGCACCACCCTCTGCGTGAAAAAGTTGCCCCTTGAGTCCCTTTTAAATCTTCCTGCTCTCACCTAAAACCTATTCCCTCTCGTTTTGGACTCCCCTACCCTGGGGAAACGTCATTGCCTCGTTACCCTATCCGTGCCCCTCAGGATTTTATAAAACTCCACAAGCTCAGTCCTCAGCCTCCAACGCTCCAGGAAAAAAAACAGCCCCAGCCTGTTCGACCTCTCCCTCAATAGCTCAAACCCTCCAATGTTGGTAATGCCCTTGACTATCTCCCCTGAACCCTTTCAGCTTTCACAACATCCTCCCTATAGGAGGGAAGCCAGAATTGAACGCAGTATTCCAAAAGTGTCCTTGAGGGCACAGGCCTGATATCTCAGCCTTCGATGAATCACAGTTTGTGAGAGCCTGTGCTGTGCTGCTATCCTTTTCCAAGGGCTGCGGATCATTCTGGATTGCTACAAAGCCCAGCGGCACTCCCCAGAATTTTCAGCTTGGCACCCCGCATCCTAAATCTCGCCCAACCAGCGGAAACTGATGCTGTCCGTATCTGCCCAGTCGTTAACTCAGAACTGCATTCCAACTGACTCTCTAACCTTCCAACCTCTGACCTGTCATAAGCCAACTATTTAGCATTTAGCACGCTTGCCTTCATCGGTCAGAGCATTGAGAACAGCAGTTGGGATGTCCCGTTATGGCTGAACAGGACATTGGTAACACCACATTTGGAGTACAGTGTATAATTCTGGTCGCCCTGTCATAGGAAGGATCTTATTAAACTGGAAAGGATGCAATAATGATTTACAAGCTTGTTACCAAGACTGGACGGATTGAATTATAAGGGAAGGCAGGAAAGCCTCTTTATTCCCAGCAGCATCAGAGGCTGAGGGGTGACCTAATAACGGTTTAGAAAATTATGAGGGACGTGGATAGGGTAAATACACAAGGTCTTTTCCCTGTGGTGGGGGAGTCCAAAACTAGGGGGCAGAGGCTTAAGGTGAGAGGGCAAAGATTTAACAGGGATGTAAGGGGCAACTTTTATGTGGAATGAACTGCTAGAGGAAACGGTGGAAGCTAGTACAGTGACAACATACAAAAGACATCTGACAAAAACAGGTATAAGAAAGGTTTACAGAGATAAGGGCCAAGTGTAAATAGGAATAGTTTGATGTGGGAAACCTGGTCGGCATGGATGAGTTGGGCTGAACTGCCCATTTCTGTGCTGTATAAGTCTAAATCTGGACAGCTATCTCTCTCTCTCTCTCCCCCCCTCAAATATAACCTGTGTAAGGTGAGGCACCCAGATTGGAACAGCCCCAAGAGCAAGGCTGAGTTGCAACCTTCTGCAACAACTGAAGCCACCATGTTCACATAGAACACGACAGCACTGGAACAGGGCCTCCAGCCAATAATGCTGTACCGAACATGACACCAAATTAATCCCTTCTGCCTGCCCTTGGTCCATATCCCTCCATTCCTTGCATATTCCTGTGTTTATCTAAAAGTCCCTTAAATGCCCCTATCGTATCTCCACACCACCATCATCCCTGGTGGGTTCCAGACTTCTACCACTCTGCGTAAAATAAACTTGGCCCTCACATCTCCTTTGAACTTTCCCCCTCTCGCCTTAAATGCGTGCCTCCTAATATTAGGCATTTCAACTCTGGGAAAAAGATTCTGGCCATCAACCCTATCTATTCATCCCATAATTTTATAGACTTCTATCAAGTCTCCCCACACCCTCCACCGCTCCAGAGAAAACAACCTGAGTTTTTCTAGTCTCTCTTTAAGGCTCATACCCTCTAATCCAGGCAGCATCTTGGTAAATCTCTTCTGCACCCTCTCTAAACCCTTCACATCTTTCCTGTAACGTGGCAATCAGAATCGAACACAATACTAGTGTGGCCTGACCGAAGTCTTACAAAGCTGCAACATGACATCCTGACTCTTGTACTCAATTCCCCAACCAATTAAGGGAAGCAAGCCATATGCTCTCTTTACCACCCTACATACTTGTGTGGCCACTTTCAGGGAGCTATGGATTTGAACCCCAACATCCCTCTGTACACCAATGTTGTTCAGGGTCCTACCACTAACTCTATACTTTTCCCTAACATTTGATCTCCCAAAGTGCAGCACCTCACACTTGCCCAGATTAAACTCCACCTGCCATTTCACCACCCATATCTGCAACTGATCTGTATCCCGCTGTATCCTCTGACAACGTCCGCCATTATCCACAACTCCCCAGATGGCAGTGGTCCTCACGTCATAACTGACAGGGCCAGGTACCTACCTGACTCTCCAAAAGCGATGCGGTAGACTTTAACAAACACGGGTGGTGGTTTCCAGCTGATGGTCAGACTTGTAGGCGTGGAACGGGTGAATTCCAGGTCAGTCGGAGAATCCGAGACTGGAGAAAGAATAAGCACACATTAAAAGACAGGCGCGTGGCAGAGGGTGGGGGTTAACGGGCCTGTGAGCCGACCCCACACATCGATGCTCGAAATGTCACACGATGGAACATTCCTCTGCCCCACAGCACCCCTCTTCCCTCTCACAGTCGGACCGCTTGGAGGGAGGCAACAAAACTAACCGGAGAAAACCCTGCAGCAAAAGCCTCTCTCTGACTCCCTCCCACCCAGCCAACTGTGACTGCAGAGAGGCTTGTCGGATACAGAACATGACCAGATTTCATTCACGTAAAATTACTCAAATCTCCTGGAATCATCACGCCCAATGAATCACTGACAGGAGGGTAATCCGTAGCAGAAACATCAGGTTTTTAACATCTGACAAAGATGGCACGACGATGGAACTTTATAACTTGCTCTGTGACAAGAAACATCAGTAGTGAGAACAGTTCTAATCTGGCCCAGTTCCCAGGGTTCAACGGGTGTCAGTTGTTCAACTGCAGAAGGATTCACCCCCACCTTGGCCCTGACCCTATCCAGCAGCCTCTCTTACGATGGGCGTGGGCCACCTTCCCGCAACTACCAACCTCCCACATGTGTCCCGTCCCACCAACTGCCTGATCCGTCCACCGGGCTCCAGCCAGCGCTCAGTGAGTCGGGCTGGCCACTCGGCCGCGAGGGGAGTCACATGGCCTGCCCATGAACCTCACTTACTTGTGGACTGGTGGCCGACCAAGGGCAAGCTCTCCTGCCTGCCGTTGAAGGCGTAGATGCTGACGACATACTCCGAGCCCGGCACCAGGTTGGTGAGCTGCAGAGAGGTGCGGGAGGCCGGTACCCGCTCGTCCCTCGGCCTGGCGCCGCTCTCCAGGTAATGCCGCACTCGGTAGCCAGTGACGTGGGCTTTGGGGGGCAGCCAGTGCACGGTGAAGGAGGTGGTCGCCACGTTGGAGAAGTCGATGCCAGTCGGGGAATCGATACCTGCATTGGCAAAGGGGGCGTGGATACATCAAAAGGCTCTACGCATTGCACACGGATGCTGGCACAGCCTCGCGCCATCCCGAGGGCACACACCCACCTTCCCCCGCCCCAACCCACATGCGGCAAGATCCCACAACATCATAACTCCCATCAGTCTGCTTCCGCCTGCTGGGATAAATTTTGGCTCAGAATGCCAGGGAGATCTTGTAACCCCACCCTCCCCACCCCAAACCCATCACAAGGAGCAGTGGTTTTTAGAGTAATTAGAGATGGGTAATAAATGCCAGCCGAGCCAGCGACGCAACCCCCATCCCGTGCATGAATGAAAGATGTGACATGCAACTCCGGGGAACTTGACGGGGTGCCCACTCAGAACAGAAGAACATAAAGCCAAGGTGAACGGACGCAGTTAGGAGGCGGACCATCTCTGAGAGTGACAGCCAGCGACACAGAACTGATCTCAGTCTGTTCCTTGCAACAGCGCCTGGCTAACAAAGATGGCCATGCACAGTTTAATATTCTCAGGCCAGGCATAACAAAATGTCCTCCGCTGGACAGCCTGCTCCTGTGCCTCTATTTGACATAGTTCTATTGAGGGCTCAACAACCAAATAACAAAACACAGCACAGAAAGGAGGGATCAATGTAAAAAACTGACATAAGGGTGCCAAATTCCACTCGGATCACGGCCCTGTCCACTGCTGTTCACCATTTTCAACAATAATTCGGATTCAGGGAACAGCAAGCACGATTTCAAAATTCAAGGGCAACATCAAATTAGGAGCTGGGTGCAGTGTAGTTAACGCAGAGCAGGAGTGTGACAGAACACAGGTAAGGTTAATAAACTCGCAGAACGGTCAGGTACTGGCAAATGAGCACGTGCTGTGTTTTACAGGTTGCTCGGGGAGTTCAGGTTGCCGTGGCAACACACAATACTGTCTCTTCCTGGCTCCAATTTCTATGCGGCCGTGTGGGAAATCTCCAGCCCACTCCATCATCCGCATACATTGGAAAGATTTTTAAGTCAACAACCAACCTGCTCAAGACATTTTTCAGACACATAGGCCACACCCAGCCTGTCCTGCTAGATTGCCTGGCACAGGAAGGCAGTGCACGTGTACGTGCCTATGTGTCTGTGTGTGGTGTCTATGTGTCTCTCTGTGTGTCTGGGGAGGGAGGGTGGTTAGTGGATTGTGAGGAGAGGAGGGGCCACTATTGAAGAATATTATCAGGTTAATTGGCCTTCATAGTACACAGTTCTGATTGAAGGCATATCCTGCGAGGAAATGGTTATCAGAGGCTCAAGGTGGCTACAAAATGAAGATTAAAACAATTGGTCCAGTCTTGAGACTTCAGCTGCACATCTCTTTGTAGTGATTTGAGTGGAGATACCTAACAGCTTACCTAAGTTTACACAAATCACAGGAACGTGGGCTACACTGTCACAACACAATTAAAACGTTAAAAGCGGACATTTCTGGGAGGCTCTGGGGTTGAGCTTTTGGAGGGACAGAACCGAAAAGCATGAGAAACTCGCAGAACTGCGCCTCCACTCCCAAAACGATAAACGCGGCATCCAATAATGAGTTCCTCTCTCCATCACTGATAAATTCAGCTGAAAATGTCTTCACTCTAAATGTGGTGCAAATGTGGTTTGGTCACATGGATAAGTTGAAGCAAATGGTATTTAAAGGGAAAAGGAGACCACATGGATGAGTGGGAAATGATGGGGAGGAACAGGATTAGGCCCTTCAGCCCCTCGAGCCTGGCCCACCATTCAATGAGATCACGGCTGATCTGTGGCCAAATTCGATATACCTGGCTTGGGCCCTTAATATCTTCGCTTAATAAACATTTATCTACCTCAGATTTAAAATCAAAATGATCAAGCAACTACTGCTATCTGTGGGAGAGAGTTCCAAACATCTATTAGCTTCTGTGTATAGAAATACTTCCTAAGACAGGGTGAATATTTTGTGCGCATGTGTGGCTGCCTGAGTCTGTGTACGGATGTGTGTATACACCTTTGTCTGTGTGCGTGTGCACATCCCGGCGTGCGTGTGCCTGTCCCACTGTGCATGTGCGCCTGTGTGCATACATATCTGTGTGCATGTGTGCACACATGTGCATGTGCGTATGTCAGTGTGCACCTCTGTGTGCATGTACCTGTGTGTGAATGTGTTGTGCACATATATGTTTCTGTGTGCATGTATGTGTGTGAGAGTGTGTGGTGTCCATGTGTCTCCGTGCGTGCACGTGTATGGGGATGGAGGGTGGCTAGTGGATTAAGGTGAGGGGGACTCATGAAGAAATTTATCAGACTTTGTGTGCATCTTAAATATTACACAGTTCTAGTTGAAGGCATATCCTGCAAGGAGCTGGTTAACAGTAGCCCAGGGTGGCTACAAAATAAGATTAAAACAAATCGGTGCAGTCTTGAGTTACAGGAGTTCATCAACTGTACACTGGCCTGGTGGGTGTTGTTCAGAATGAGTTCAGTGGGGGTTGCCAACAACTTGCTCAGAGCAAGCAACAGATTAGTGTCAAGAACATCTCTAGCTCCAATTCTCAACCTGTTCCTTGGCTAGAGGCAGTCTGCATTAAAGGCATGTGTCTCTCAGTTTCCTGACTCGGCGGTGGGGGAAATGAAGTGCTCTCAGCGGGTGAGTGAAGCAGACAAAAAGGCCTTTCACCAACACAGGCAGTGTAGCTGACAGTGTTACCATAAATCGGTTCACTTGTTCCAGTCACCCAATGACAAAACGGAATAGGACAGATACCGGAAGAAGTGCAGGAGATAAGATATTTCAAATTTATTACAACTGTCAGAAAATGCTGAACACGTTGGGATCCTTTTCTTCCTTGAAAAGAGCATGGATGATGGATGACCTAATTAATGAGGGCTTCCAAATCCTGAAAGGATAGGACCATGGAATCCCGACAGTGTGGAAGCTGGCCATTCAACCCATCAAGTCCACACCTACCTTCCGAAGAGCATCCAACCCAGACCCTACTCTATCCCTGCATTTCCTATGGCTAACCCACCTAGCCGGCATATCCCTGGGCTCTATGGCCGGTTTAGCATGGCCAATCCACCTAACCTGCACAGCTTTGGACTGTGCGCCCAGAGGAAACCCACGCAGACAGTGTGCAAACTGCACACATGCTGGAATCGAACTGAGGCTGGAATTGAACCTGGGTCCCTGGTGCTGTGAGCAACAGTGCTCACCACTGTAACAACCCAATGTGACCAGTGAGAACGGTGTACAGAACAGGAATGCAGGAGAATGGGTTAGGGCTAGTTAGCCTGTGTGAGGTGAAAGAGAGATGGGAGAGGGTACAGTATAAACACCAGCAGACACCAGTTGAGCTGAGTAGATTCTTTCCGATTGTAAATTCTATGATAACGATCCTTGCTTTCGGAAAGGCCGAACGCCCATATATCTGTGAACCATGAAACTTTGTCATGAGGTGGTATCGTCACTGGACTAGTAATCCAGAATTAATCTTGCTCACGAGATTCAAATTCAATCATCAAATCTGTGAATTGAAAGCTAGTCCAGTAATGGTGACTGTGAAGCTCCTTTTAAAAATCCCACTGAATTCACTAATCCTCTACAGGGAAGCAAATCTGCCACTTTTACCTGGTCTGGCCTACATGTAACTATGGTAACAAATGCCATCCAAAATGGCCGATCAGGTCACTCAGTTCAAAAGGCAGTTAACGATGAGGTAGAAACACTGGTTCCAGTCTCAGCCATGTTCTGGAAGGGGGGCATTTTCACTTTGCCCCCTGGAACAGCTGAGCTCTTAACTTCCCAGGTGGTTCTGGATCCTCTCAAGAATACCACAATATCTCACCCACAATCTTCCAAATGCTTCCTACTGGGGCTGTTTTTGAGTTAAAAGAAAACCCACACCAACTGGTCACCAGCTGGTCGAGGTACCGCAGTCTGGCTATTCCTGTAAACCCAGTGACGGCAGTGTGCCCAGAATTCTGCCAAGGCCACGTGCAAGATGATTACCTGTTCGCTGAGTGCCACTCAGCGGAGCGCTCTCTCTCTCGTCGATCACAGAGTACACCTGCACCCGGTATTCTGTGCCAGGCT
Source organism: Chiloscyllium plagiosum (assembly GCF_004010195.1). NCBI lineage: Eukaryota > Metazoa > Chordata > Chondrichthyes > Orectolobiformes > Hemiscylliidae > Chiloscyllium > Chiloscyllium plagiosum. The sequence continues at coordinate 28,245,262 of NC_057716.1, read as the reverse complement.
GGAGACCTGAGGAACAGTCAATGGTGTCAGGTTAGATCCAAATGTAGCTCCCCACACCCCAACCCACAACAATGAAATTTTTACGAAACAATGATGGATCACAACATTCAAATCCAGCTCAAGAACTGTCACTCACAGTGTCCCCAGAGTGTGTGAGAGAGACAGAATGAGAGAAAAGGAGAGAGAGAGGTAGAGTCATAGAGATGTACTGCAAGGAAACACACCCTTGGGTCCAACTCGTCCATACCAACCAGATATCTTAATCTAATCTAGTCCCATTTGACAGCATTTGGCCAATATCCCTCTAAACCCTTACTATTCATATACCCATCCAGATGCCTTTTACATGCTGTAATTGTACCAGCCTCCACCACTTCCTCTGACAGCTCATTCCATACACACGCCACCCTCTGTGTGAAATGGTTGCCCTGTAGGTCCCTTTTAAATCTTTCCCCTCTCACTCTAAACATATGCCCTCCAGTTCTGGACTCCCCCAATCCAGGGAAAAGACCTTATCTATCTACCTTTCCACATCCCTCATGATTTTACAAACCTCTATAAGGTCACCCCTCAGCCTCCGATACTCCAGGGAAAACAGCCCCAGCCGTTCAGCCTCTCCCTATAGCTCAAACCCTCCAACCCTGGCAAACTTTTCTGAACTCTTTCAAATTTTACAACATCCTTCCTATAGCAGGGAGATCAGAACTTAAACATAGTATTCCAGAGAGAAAAGGGGAGAGAACAAGAGAGAAAGGGAGACAGACAGAGAGAAAGGAAGAGAAATAGAGAAAGATGGAGAGAGAGAGAGAGAGAGAGAGAGAGAGAGAAAAAGGGAGAGAGAGAGAAAAAGGGAGAGAGAGAAGGAAGGGATAGTGAGAAAGGGAGATAGAAAGAGAGAGAGAAAGGGAGGGAGAAAGAGAGAAGGTGAGAGAGAAAAAAGGAGAGAAATACAGAGAAAGAGAGAGAGATAGAGAGTAAGGGAGAAAGATAGAAAAAGAGGCTAACACCAGAGTAAGGGGGGATGAGAGAGAGAGAGGAAGGGGAGATAGATTGAGACAAAGGGAGAGAGAGCAAGAGAGGGAGAGAGGCACACACATTGACATAAACTTGGACATTACACACATACGCACACAGTGGCCTTACCTGTCAGTACCACCATGCTGTTTGAAGGGGTGATGGTCAGATCAGTTGACCCCTCTTCATCCCCTACGGGTCTGTAGCGCACCAGGAAGTTGCTGAGGTCGATGGAGGGAGGGGGTGACCAGCTGATTCTCATAGTATCTGCCCCCACATGGGTGAAGCGCAGGTTGGTGGGGGGTGGTACCGCTGGAGAGGGGGCAATGGGAAGCTATGAGTCAGCAGCAGCTCCTGGACTGAACTGGGTGCTGGGACCGCACTAACGCAGACCCCATGCAACTGAGGTTCGTACACACACTTCAGCCCCTACAATTCACCTTCCAACCCATCCCCACCACATCCATTTTTCTCCTCCCTCTTATCCCCATCCCAACCCCCCAAAGGGAATTGCTGAACGAACAGGGAAGTGGCAGAAGGATTCCAGTCTCCCTCACTCCCAACATTGTTATTTGGAAACACCCCGACCAATCCCCATCTACCCTGGCATGTTAATAGCATCGGGGGAAAGAACCTGCATTGATGTCGTGCCGTGCACTAGCTCAGGACAGCACCCCCTGTGGCAACATCGGCAACTACACCCAAGTTGCCAAAGCCCTGCTTTTTCTCTGGGAGACAAGTTCCACCAGCTTTAGAGTCTTCCTGACATCACCTCACGACCTCTCCCGTCCTGGCTTTGGATTGGAACGTTCTGCAACTTATTCTGGGCAGCTATCATGGACACTCTCCCAGCATGCATTACCCTCAATGACATCATCAATCACATGCTCAACTCATCACATGCCCATCTTGAGAGTGGGGCTGAACACGGGGTGACAAGAAAGTGGAGGGGAGTGAAGAGAGGTGGAGTGAAGAGAAGGTGGTGAGGAGAGAAGGGGACTAAGGAGAGGCTGAAGAGAGAGAACAGGCGAAGAGAGAGGTGGGTGAGGATAATGGGGGGGCAAAAAGAAAGTGGGGAAGATAGAATTGGTGGAGAAAGAGAGGGGAGAGTGGGGAGGAGAAGGGAGAATGGGAAAAGAGATGTGGATTGGGAGGAAGGGGAGGGGTAGAGTGCAGGAAGATAGGTGGGAGTAGGGGTAGTAAACATAGGAGGAGGAGAGGAGTGGAAGAGAGAGAGGGGCCATAGCACCCATCTCTACACACACCCGTGTGTAGGCAAGAGGTCACTGCGAGAAGGAAGGAGACTGCTCACTGACATCTGGGTGGGGGAGATAGGAACTGGGGCGGGGGAGGGGAGGGTTGGAAGAAAGGAGCTGAAAGAAAATTCACCAGTTTGCTGCTTGCGAGTGGTGGTGACACTAGTGCCACCCTCTATCAGGGTGATAACACTGATGTCGTAATCTATCCCGGGCTCCAGGCCTTGCACAGTATAGTATCCCGTCGACGAGCTGACAAAGTCTTCGAGAATGGGAACCGACTCCCCCGCCGCTATGACAGTGATGCGGTAGCCAGTGATGGCCGAATAGTTTAGCGGTGTCCATTGCAGGCCAATGCTCGTGTCACTTACGTCAACGAAGGTCAGGTCAGTGAGTTGGGGGATTTCTGGTTAGTCAAAGGGCAACAAGGCAGCGTTAAAGGTGCAAGAAAAAAAAAACTAAACAGCAAAGAAGAAAACTCGAAAGAAATGAAATAGCATGACATTGCTTTAACAAAAAAAAGGTGATTTAACTGCAAAAAAAGTTGCAAGCATTCAAAATAGAACATTGTACATTACAGCACAGTACAGGCCCTTCAGCCCTCAATGTTGCGCCAAGCTGTGAGATCAATCTAAAGCCCGTCTAACGTACACTATTCCATACTCGTCCATATGGCTATCCCATGACCATGACCAATTAAATGCCCTTAATGTTGGCGAGTCTACTACTGTTGCAGGCAGGGCATTCCACGCCCTTATTACTCTTTTGAGTACAGAACCTAACTCTGACATCTGTCCAATATCTATCACCCCTCAATTTAAACTATGTCCCCCCGGGCTACCCATCGCCATCCAATGAAAAAGGCTCTCACTGTCCACCCTATCTAATCCTCTAATCATCTTGTATGCCTCCTATTAAGTCACCTCTTAACCTTCTTCTCTCTAATGAAAACAGCCTTAATTCCCTCAGCCTTTCCTCATTAGACCTTCCCTCCATACCAGGCAACATCCTGGTAAATCTCCTCTGCACCCTTTCCAATGCTTCCACATCCTTTCTATAATGCGGTGACCAGAACTGTACACAATACTCCAAGTGCAGCCACACCAGCAGTTTTATACAGCAGCAACATGGCTTCATGGCTCCGAAACTCAATCCTTCTACCAATAAAACCTAACACATCCTATGCCTTCTTATCAACCTTATCAAGCTGGGTGGCAACTACCAGTGATCTATGCACATGGACACTGAGATCTCTGCTCATTTACACTACCAAGAACCTTACCATTTGCCCTGTATTCTGTATTCCTGTTACTCCTTCCAAAATGAATCACCTCACACTTTTCCGCATTAAACTCCATTTCCACCTCCCAGTCCAGCTCTGCAGCTTATCAGTGTCCTGTAACATCCTTCTGCACTGTCCCAAACTCCACCAACTTCAGTGTCATCTGCAAATTTACTAACCCATCCTTCTAAGCCCTCATCCTTCGCTATTATTGCGAGGGTGGAATACAAACTTTTTATTGATTAAATTATTAAAATATCCAACATTTGGTTCCTTTTGGAAATATTAATCTTCATGTGAATATATTTAGTTTTTGTCCCCTTGCCTTTTCTTTGAGGCACGAAGGCCTGGGCTGCAACTGATGCTGGTTACCTTGACAACGTGCTGCGACTGGCTGGGAGGCCATTTTGTTCTTCTCTGCCACTCCTCACCAGCCTTAAACCAGTATCCTCAGCAACTTGCACTTCCCAAGCAACACTGGCAGGGAAACCACCCACCTCCCGGCACTCTGTCTTGGCCCGTGAACATACTTGCCTTTTCCATCTACGCCCTCCCTTTGGTGCCTAAACCGTGGATCCCACTAGTTTGAAATTCAGATCTAAAGTCCAAACATTTCTCACATCATTTTTATAACCAGTAATGGAAAGGTTGTTCAATCGCTGAATGAACAAAAGTTAGTGAGAGGAAGAGCGCGCTGCAGTGAATTTTTTGACACTTTTTTTTGTTTAAAAACTAAAGCAAACAAAAGAAGTGCAGCTCTCAATGGAAGCCATTTTGTGACACTTGCATCTGCATTTTAAGCATGGACTACAAAAGTGCTTCAAACGTGGCATTGAGAGTTTAAAGCGAGTGTGAAGCTTTAGAAGCTAAGCCTGCGGACGTTTTCAGTGTGTCCCAGTCTCTGTCCTCACAACCTACAATTGAAAAATAAACCACAACAACCGTCATGGCCGCCAAACCGTTATGGCCGCCAAACTATCATGGCCGCCGCCTCTGCTCCTCAACTACCTTGGGTTATCACCGTGGACACAGGCTGGCTTTTCTTGTTGTCCTTGACAGTATAGACACTGACATTGTATTCAATGCCAGGAGTCAGGTTCTCGGGGATCCACGAGGTCTGTCCAGCTTCAACAAACTCCTCCAGAAGGTTGCCCTGTTGGCCTGGTTTTGGGGTGCAGGTCACATGGTAGCCGGTGATATCTGAACATTGTAAACACACAAGACACTGCTGTCATCACAGGGTGGGAGCATATATTTAAAAAAAATTAATGAAAGGGGGCATTGGTAAACGAGTCGGCACCTTGGGATGGGTGGGGAGTGTAACCCAAGATAGAGTGACGAGGGTGTCACAAGTGAAACTTCAGGGTTGGCACCAGGCAATGCCATCTCAGTGGGCGCACACAGCTTTGGCAGGGGTTGGTGTTTGAAGAAGGTATTCAAAAGTTCGAGGTTGGCACGGGGGGGGAGGGGGTAAACAGGAAGAAGTTGGGTGACGAATGCAGCACTGTACCCGACACACTGGGCACGAACACCAAAGAGCCGGGAGTAACCGAAAGCAGCTAAGATTGGCCAAAGCCATTGAAAATGGCCAAACCTCACCAGCTGATATCTGGGTGTGCCAGGATGTGTGGCCAATAACCCCTTTGTTCTGAAACATGATCAGTGAATAAGGGCGGCTCGCTATGAATCCCAGATTTACCAGGATCTGGACACTCTCCGGGGGATTAAAGCTGCTGCTCTGCTCCAGCTGCACGTCCCCTTAAGCAGCTAACCTGTGGCTCCTCATCCCCAAAACCAGTCACCTTCGAGCATGAATCGGGCGGACGATGGGGAGTTCACCCATGTTAGGTGTGGAGGATGTATCAGGGAATCGGTAGATATTTTGGCTCCAGTGTGCTCCTCTCCCCCCCACCACCTGCCCTCCCCCCCACCCCACAATACCCCAGGGAACTCTGTGGTGGGAGCCCCTCTCCCGCAGATGGGAAGTCGGCCTGTACCTGTTGATGGTCCCTCTCGCCAAGTCACGATCAGATCTCCAGTGGTAGGATCAGGGTAGACCTGTAGGTCGGTGGGCGGGGCCAACTCTGCAACAAAGAGAGATTGGGGTTTGTACTACATGACAACAACAACAACAACAACAGCTTGCATTCGTATAGCATCACATTAACCAACCAAGTCGCTTCATGGGAGCATCTTCAGAGAACACTCGACAGACCGAGCCACGGGAAGGAGAATTGAGAGATCACGAGAGGTCACCGCTCATTCTGATTCAGGAGGGGTGGCAAGAACATGGGTGGGAGGCGTGGGGTGTGTTTGGAGCTTGGTCATTGGGAGAAAGAGTAGAAATATTTGGGATGGAGGGAGGGGATTCAACCAATGATTGTTCTACACCGAGTTGATAACTGATAACATTTTTTCAGGCGTTCACAGGATTAGGGAGGCACTGATTAATGCCCATCGTTAATTGCCCAGAGGGCAGTTAAGAATCAACCACTTTGCTGTGGGTCCGCAGTCACAGGTAGGCCAGACCGGGTAAGGATGGCAGATTTCCTTCCCTAAAGCGCATTAGTGAACAGATGGGTGTCCCCCTCCAACAGTCAATTCACAGTCATCATTAGACTTCATTCCCGATTTCTTTATTGAATTCGGATCCTATCAGCTGCCATGGCAGGATTCAAACCCAGTATCCCAGAACGTTACCTGGGTACCTGGATTAACAGTCCAGCAATAATACCACTAGACCATCACCCCCCCCAACCTGATGGGCTGAATGGCCACACTCTGTGCTGTAATGACACCAACTACAGACTAGTATCAAATCAAACAATACTAGAGTTGTCACTGACATACGATGGGCAGAATGGCATCTTCCAAAAAACTATATCTTTCTATGAATCAACCTGAGAGGTACTGGCAAATTGTCAAGGGTCCACAGCCATAGTCAGTTCAATCTCCCTCCTGCTGCCGGCTATGTTGAGCCCCACAGGGTCACTATAAACCCAGCAGCAAAACTGGGGGTGGGGGGTGGGGGGTATACATTGCTCTCCATGCCAGTGTCCCAATTTCTGTTTACAGTGGGGTGAACGTACACAACAAAAAAAATCACCAGAGACATTCTGATTCAACACCAGCGTCATTGACACAAAAAAGTATCACAAAATGGCGAACAGGGGGAGCTCTTGGCTAACCGGAGACCAAGGGACATGGCAACAGCTTTCATTTGTACAGCACACTTAACGTTGAACCCAGCTCCCTGGCAGCACTGTCATGCCATAACATTTAACAGCAATTCCCAACTAAAACAAGTCTAACGAACGGTGGTCGTTTGTCAACTGTTGTTTAAACAAAAACCCTTGTTGTCCTTCAGGGAAGGAAGTATGTTATCCATACCCGGTCTGGCCTACATGTGACCCATAACTGCCCCTCTGAAACAACCAAGAAAGCTGCTCAGATCAGGGAGCATTTCGGAATGGGCAAGGATGGCAGAGGTGATGGCTCAGCATCACTTTCTGCAGGGCAACGGGGGAAGGGCATTAAACACCAGGCCAGCTGGCAATGCCCACTTCGTTTGAACAGATTTACACCAACAAAAGGCCACGCAGAGACCGGACACTTGAGATACATTCGGAGCGATGAGTGAGATGTCTGTCAGACTGGCACGGTTTGTTCTAAGGAGCGTCAGGAAAAGATAAGAAGGAGCTAGAGAGGCGGGCAAGTCCTGACAGTTTGTAACAGCGTAGGGCTGAGGTAGTTAAGGCATGGTTGCCGATGTTGGGGTGAATGAAGAATGCGCTGGAGAGCAGAATTGGAGGAGCGCAGTAATCCTGGAGGGGGTTGAAGGCATTTACAGGACAAGAGTGAGTGGAAGTGGAGAGCTCCCTTTTTAATATCGGACAGTGTAACCGGGTGAGAGCCTCACCAGTGACGACGGTCTTGGTGATGGGGTTGTCCTGCACTTGGTCGTCTGCTATCACTGTGATGGAGATGGTGTACTCGGTACCAGGTGTCAGGCTGGAGATGATGATGCTCCCGGAGTTACTGGTCACTTCCTGAGGGGTTTCTCCACCTTGGCTGGGTCGGACTCCCACCTAACACGGTGTTGAGGAGGGGGGACCAAAAATAAAGGAATCACACAGCGCAGCAGGAGGCCACTTAGCCCCGTCGACAGTGCTCCCTTGGTCCCCAAAGTTTTCCTTTCGTTTTTGATCCTTTCTTCAATCTCTCTTCTGAGAGTCTCTGTGGAATCCCACCCCCCCTTCAGACGGGCCACTCCACTTCGGAAAGAACATTGCTGCGTGAAAGAACTCTAATTTCTTGCACTTCCACCCAATCGCCCCCTCTTCAAACCAGATGGATCTACCCACCTGGTCTGACTGATCTAAACAGTCCATCCAGAATGGAAAACATTGAACATAGAACTGCAACAGGCCCTTATGACACCAAATTAAACTAATCCCTTCTGCCTGCCCTTAGCCCATATCCCTCCGTTCCTTTCATATTCATGTGTTTACCTAAAAGCCCCTTTAAATGCCCCTATCGTATCTGTCTCCACCAGCAGCACGTTCCAGACTCCTACCACTCTTTGTGCAAAAAACCTGCCCTTCACATCTCCTTTGAACTTTCCTCTCTCACCTTTAATGCCCCCTAGTATGAGACATTTCAACTCGGGGGGAAAAAGATTCTGGCCATCAACCCTATCTATTCATCCCATAATTTCATAAACTTCTATCAAGTCTCCCCTCAGCCTCCACCGCTCCAGAGAAAATAACCTGTGTTTTTCTGGTCTCTCCTTAAGGCTCATTCCCTCTAAACCAGGCAGCTGCCTGGTGCATCTCTTCTGCACCCTCCCCAAAGCCTTTACATCCTTCCTTTATGTCGACACCGACAGCCAACAATTTACTCGGGTGATGACCAGAATTGAATATAATACTCTACGTGTGGCCCAACCAAAGTCTTATAAAGCTGCAACATGACATTCTGGACTCTTGTAGTCAAATTCCCGACCAGTAAAAGCAAGAATGCCACACATCTGCTTTACCACTTTATGCTCCATGCTCTTACCCGGAATGATATCCTGGGCATGGGTGTCCATGTGATGATGATAGCGGTGTCCGTCACCTCTGTGTTGAAGTTTGGCACTGGGCCTACGGTCTCCCCTGCAATGTATTCAAAGAAAGATAATCAGTAAGATTTGCTGGGCTAACAGGGGAGGGATGGGAAGGCCAGAATGACAGGCAGGTTAATAAAACTGCCCAGTGTGGAAAGCTCCATCCCCCAAGTTTGGTACAAACCTCCTGAAAAAAAAACGCAAGATTGGGGAAGGAAGTGCGCGCACACTCGTGGGCCACGCAAGTACAACTGGTGCGGCCTAAACAAACTCCACTAACCCAGAGAAAGAGAGCAGCGCTCAGAATTTACGTCGGCCAGTCTGTGACTGGGCCAGGCCTTTGCTCTCAGGCCCAAGTATTAACAGAGCCAGAGGAAGTGGGGGACATTCCATGACTTCTCCCTCACCCCTCCCCCATCTTCTTGTTGCTCGGCCAACTCTTGACAAAGGTTTAGGTCGACACCGACAGCCAACAATTTACTCGGGTGACAGGGAGAGATTCCTTCGCTTGGAGAGCGGTGAACCCGGGCAATTCTCTGCCGCAGAAAGCAGCTGAGGCCAAAACACTGAATGTTTTAGAGAAGTAGTTAGACATAGCTCCTAGGGTTAAAGGGACCAAAGGGTTTGGCGGGAAAGTGGGAACAGGGTACTGAGTGGGGTGAATAACCATGGTTGTCCCAAATGACATAGCAAGCTCAAAGGGCCGAATGGCCTACACTTCTACGTTTCTACATGAAAGGCAATCAATGGAATGAGGAAAACAGCATTAACAGCGCCATAGGGGAACGTGGTGAAAACATCATGATGAGGAATGCAGTAGGCTTTCGTGCAGACTTTGAGCTGGAGAAAGTAATGGGGCCGAAGGAAGGAAGAGTGGCTTCCCCACTGGAAGGTGCTAAGTAAATGCAGACAGCGATCTCCAGCCCGGTGATACCGCAGCCTTGGTGCAAGACTAGGATTCCTTTGCTGGTCAGGGAGCTCTGAGGGTAAACTCAGTGGTGGACAGGGTGAGGTAAAGGAGGGGAGAAACTGGAGAACAAGACAAGGCCGACAGACTTACGAGTTGTCAGAATGTTGTGGACTCTCTGGCTTGTCAGGTTGCCTTGCTTCGCGGTGAGGCTGACAACGTACTCGGATCCTGGCAGCAGCCGGTGCAGCCGGTACCTGGTAAAGTTGGGCTCGAGCTGGATAGTCTTGACGTTCTCGTCAGTGGTCAGGGCCCAGGTCAGCACGTAAGCGGTTATCCGGGCCCGAGGTGGAGTCCAGGTCACCAGCACCGAGTTCTTGGTGATGTCTCGGAACTTGAGGTTGGTGGGAGCGTCGAGCTCTGCGAGTGGGAGGGGGGAGAGAAAGAGAGAGAGAGAGGAAAGCACAAATGAGGATGACCCCCACGAGAAAATAAAAGAACAACCCGACACCACTGAACCTTGTTGCATTTCCGTAGCGCCTCGGCTCGAACCCAGGGCGTGCCAAAGCGTTTTGCAGTTGACGATGGGACTTTCTGAAGCCACCGTTGTAACGGAGGAAAAATGGCTACCCCATCACATTCCCTCACGCACAGCAATGTGATCAGGAGCAGATAATCTGACCAGCAGTTAAAACGTCGCCCTTGTCAATATCTCTCCCACCACAATCAACACAATCTGGCTATTCGTCCTAGAAATGGTTTTGGGGTCTTGCTGTGCACAGACAGGCTGCCATGTAGCCTACATCGCAGCAGTGATCGCTCTTCGAAAAGCTACTTCGTTGGGGGTGCCTGGTTGTTGTGAAGGGTGCTATATAAATGTACATTTCCCTTCCCTTCTTCAACCGTTTACCTGATGCTCTTTGAGGGCGAACCTTTGGCCCAGTCAGCAGGGAAGAACTCCCCCGGGCCTCCTCCCCTGCCTGGTTCAGTAGTTAGCCTCACAGCGCCAGGGACCCGGGTTCGACTTCCACCTCAGGCGACTGACTGTGTGGAGTTTGCCCATTCTCCCAGAGTCTGCGTGGGTTTCCTCCGGGTGCTCCGGTTTCCTCCCACAGTCCAAAGATGTGCAGGTTACGTGGGGATTGGCCGTGCTAAATTGCCCACAATGTCCAGGGATGTGCTGGTTGGGTGGGTTAGCCATGAGGAAATGCAGGGTTAATGTGTGGGTCTGGGTGGGATGGTCTCTTTGAAGGGGTGGGTGGGAACCGAATGGATCAAATGGTCTGCTTCCACGGTGTAGGGATTCTAGGATTCATGGGTCCCTCACAGGGCTGGATGATTGTGGGGCTCAAGTCCCACAAACTGGAGGACAAATTGGAGATTGACAATACCCCCTACCACCCACCAGGCGATACTGAGTAAGTGCCGCACAACTGGAGCTGCCCATTATGCACATGTAACGTTGAACCGAGGTTCATACTGCTGGATGGAGAAAACAAAAACTTCACCATACTCCTGTGATAAAGAACAGGGGGTTAGGTGGGAAGATTGGTGGGGGGAGGGCAGGGGATTCTCTTCGAAGGTTCTGATCAATATTCACGCACTGCCGCACCCCCCCCCCCCCAACATTACATCAACATTAGTTCAAGCAAACTTTGCTGCTCGTGGGATCTTGCTGTGCACAAACAGCAGCCATGTTCCTACAGCACAACAGTAACCAAACGTCAAAAGCTGCTGCGTTGGCTGGAGACATGTGGAGAAGTCTCCAGGTCGTGGAAGGCACCATTTATAAGGACAAGACTTGAATTCGAACAACTTATGTTCATTCCCTTTTCGCCCTGACGTTTGCTCAGGGCCGACAGCCATTCGGTTTTCGGACAGTTCCAGAACCTTGGGTGGCCGGCTCCGTGATGTGTGGCATAGCTGCGCTCAGGGCAGGGAGACCAAACAGGGTGAGGGGGAAGATGAAATTCAGCCCCCATGTCGCACATCGCCCGCCCATTCACCCAGCAGCGCCGGGCTCGCTAAACCTACACTGGCTTCCCAGTCAAAAAAAGAACTAGATTTGTAAAAAAGCCCTGGGTGGGGGGGTGTACGGTGGCTCAGTGGCAGGGTTAGCACTCGGTGGTTAGCACTGCTGCCTCACAGCACCACCGACCCAGGTTCGATTCCCACCTCAGGCAACTGTCTGTATGGAGTTTGCACATTCTCCCTGTGTCTGAGTCCAAAGATGTGCAGGTTAGGTGAACTGGCCATGCTAAATTGCCCTGTAGTGTTCAAGGATGTGTAAGTTAGGTGCATTAGTCAGGAGTAAATGTAGCGTAATAGGGTAGGGGAATGGGTCTGGCTGGGATACCCTTCCTTGTGGAGCTGAAGGGCCTGTTTCCACACTGTTGGCATTTTTTCAAAAGAAATGCTGGCAATCAGAAACTAAAACAGAGATTGCTGGAAAAGCTCAGCAGGTCTGGCTGCATCTGTGGAGGGAAATCAGAGATAGCATTTCCAGTCCCTTCCTCACAACTAATGGTAGCTAGGAAAATGTTTTTTTTTAATGCAGAATGTTGGGGTGGGGGATGTGGGAGGGAAAGGACTAAACAATAGGTGGAGATAGAGCCCAAAGAAAGATGGTTTGGACAGACAAAAGTGTGAGTAACAGTCAGCCTGGGAGAATGAATAGCCACTAATGGGGATGGTTAGTTGCTAACAATGGGTTAGCATTGCAATAGAAGACCATGTGGTAACACGGCCTGGTGTGTGGGCTAAGGACATGGCAGAAGATGCTTAAAGCCCTAAAATTGTTGAACCCGATGTCGAGTCTGGAAAGCTGCAGAGTCCCCAAGCGGAAAATGAGGTGTTGTTCTTCCAGCTTGCACTGGGCATCACTGGAGCACTGCAGCAAGCCTGAGACAGAGATGTTGGTCAGAGATCAAAGGCAACGTCCCTTCCCTGACTGGAATCCACACTGACAGCCACAATGTGGAACCGCAACGCCACAAGGAAAAGGTCAAATTTAACGAGGGCCAGTGGAACTGGACGGGCTGAAATGGACGTCTTTGCTGCGGGACACAGAGAGGTTTGTGAATAATCCACGAGGGGCGAGCATCCAAGCTCAGTGGGCGATAGAGGAGGCCAGTGGAATGTTGGCCCTCAGTTCAAAGGCCGCTGAGTATAAAGTATAAAGCTAAAGCAATACAAGGTACCAGCTGGACCCCATCTGGAATACTGTTTTGCTCCCCCCACCCTTATCCAAGGAAGGATATATTAGTTCTGAAGGCAGTCCAGAGAATGTTCACTAGATTGAATACAGAGGGATTTTCTTCTGAGAGGAGGTCGAGGAGACTGCGTCTGTACTCACTGGAGTTTAAAAGATTGAGAGGCGATCTTATTGGAACATTCTGAAGGCACTTAAGGGGCTTAAACACTGAGAGGTCAATTCCCCTTGTGGGAGAATCTAGGGCCAGGTAGCACCAATTCACCGTCGGGGGTCACCCATTTCAGAGAGAGACAAGGCAGCATTTCTTCTCTGAAAGGGTGGTGAATCTGTGCGATTCTTCATGACAGAGACTGGGCCATTAAGTATGTTCAAGGCTCAGAACGCTAGATTTTTAATCAGTGAGGGTTATCGGGAAAAGGCAGGGTCATGGAGTTGAGGATTAATAGATCAGCCAGGGTCTTAACTGAATGGCAGAGCAGACTTGATGGGCTGAATGGTCTACTTCTGCTCCCAGGTCTTATGATTATCCTTCTTCCAGTCACCTCAGTTCCACATGGTGGTAAGGAGTAAGACCGCTCTGCCCTGGCTGAGCTGATATCTCACAGTTGGCCCCCACCCCCAAGCCCAGCTCGGGCTCCACTGGCACTTACTGGTGGTCTGCTGTCCAACCAGAGGCTGGCTCTCAACCTCATTGTTCAAGGCGTAGACGGAGAAGCGGTAGGTGGTGCCGGGCAGTAAGCTGGTGAACTGGGCAGAGTTGGTGGATGGGCGCAGTTCGGTGCTTTGGCGGTCATGGCGGTCTAGCGGCAGCATGGTGACACGGTAACCAATGATCACGGCGCGAGGGGGGGTCCACATGACAGTGATCTTGTTCTCTGTCACATCGTTGAACTGCAGGTTGGTCGGCGGTTCCAACACCACTGGAAGAGAGATCCAGGTACGTTTATCCCATTCAACCTTATCTCCAGTTCTTCCTTCTCCTCCCCCCTCCACATTCTCCCTCCCTCCCCCCACTCCACATTCTCCCTCTCCCTCCCCATTCCAATCTCTGTTCACCCCAATTCTGTTCTCCCAGGCCTACCTTCTGAACTCTTCCCCCCCTCACCCCCAACCCTCCTGTGCAAATCCACCCTTTTTCCATCACATTTTCTCCCAGTTCCTCACTGAGGTAGACAGGATAATTCCCTTCACCCTGATTGTGTTGAACAAACAAACGCCAAGCCCAAACACTGAGCAAGTGCTTTCCCTCCACTCTCAAAGGATCTCCCTAGGCCTCACTGGCCCCCCCCCGCTTTATCTGGGAGTGCAGACTCTGCGTTGGTTAAGCCTGGAAAGAATTCCCTCAGATTACTCATTATCTTGGGTGTCAGTTTGAAGTGGGGAACTCCCGTATCCTTATCACCGCTAACCAGGTAAGGCAGGTAATCACCAGGCCATGTAATGAAAGCAACACGCTTGCGATCAGAACTCCCTCCTACTTTGGACACCATCCAACGGCATGGTCAACGTTTATTCATGAAGTGGCTTGAGATTAACGTTCAGGACCATTCCCTCTTTTGACGCAGACAAATTTTCCCAGCTACGGTCAAAGGTCCTGGCCCAGTCTTTTTTTTCTCTTTCCCCAAAGACTCTCGTGAGGGAGCGGTGGATTCTTTAAAGGGAGTCTGTCCTCAATAATGCAAAAAAGGGGTTAAAAATAAAAGAAATCCCAGATCAACGGCAGCACGCTCAACCCTGGAGTTAAGTATTGGGAAGGTTCTAGACCCCAACCCGGAGACTTTAAACCCACGGTGTAAGCTGCCCGTGTGGCGCAGTTGTGAGGGTGTGCAACACTCTTAAAAAGGGCACATGCTCAACTCCTCCAGCTCTTCCGAGCAGACCCCATGTTCCTCCTCTCAGCCAACACCTGCAATCACCGCTGGTGGGGGGGGGTGCTGCTGTGTGCAGGTCGGTCACCTGCCCAAGAACTGGTGACCGTGCTCTCCTGAACAAGCCGAGAATTTTGGGAAACAGACAGCGAGAGAGAGTGACAGAAAGAGAGAGAGAGAGAGAGACAGCAAAAGAGAAGACAGACAGACAGAAAGAGAGAGAGAGAGAGAGAGAGAGAGAGGGGGGGGGAGAGAACAAAAGAAAGACAGAGGCAGAGACAGAGAGAGAGAGAGAGAGACACAGGAAAGGAACGAGAGGATTTCTGCATGTTTCCGACAGCTCGTTCTGTCCAGTACACTCGGCGGAGAAAACACTGTCTTCAGAACGAGACAGAATTTATCTTGCGGCAGAGAAAACAGAACCACTTCCCCAAGGAATCCTGGCTGCAGACAGCCTGCCTCACGGAGCAATCATTCGTCTGACAGCACAATCTCAGAATTGTGAGACTTCCCTCACACAAAGGGGAATTGCTGGCAGAAGCAGGAATCCCTATTTTGTCCCTATTTGGTCATACAGGCTCAGAACAAGCCAGACTGAGACAGAACAGAAACCCAGGGACTTGCTATGCATTCCATGCAGCCCACAGGCCAGTCCCGCGTTCTCTCTCTCTGCTCTTGCGGTCTAGCCTCCCCCTGTTCCTCAGGGGAGCTGTGAAGCAGGCACATCCAGGGGTGATCTCAATTACATCAGGGAACAGAGGGCTCAGAGACTGTTTTAAGGTTTCAGTCTGGGCTGTCAGACTGTCAGGATCTGGTCTGTGCGCTCATCTTCAAAAGCAGCTCGTACCTATCGAGACAATTAAAAAAAAAAAGGGGGCTACAGACAAAAAGTTTGCATCTCCTCTCTCCTCCCTGGGAAGCATCCCTGATTATCTCCTGACCGACGAAAGGACGGACTAAACTCGGGAAATTCTTTGTACAGCACCTCATTACCCTTCGGCTGCTCAGAAATGAGTTTGTTAGCTCAACGCTCTGTATAACCTGCCCCCAACTACCCCTTCCCTTTCTCTGCTGCCTGGAGGGGAAAGAGGGCCACAGCTCGACAGGTCTTCTTTGGGGCGGAGAGCCTTGGGACGTCACGAGGGTTGGGTCAGTCGCTATGTAAATTAAAAAAAAGGTTTTTCCCTTTCTCCCCGTAGAGGTTTTGTTTTGAGTGAAAACACCCCCCCCTCCTCCCCCCCACCCTACCAACTTTCCAGCCTCTTTGCTCTATCTAACCGGCTGAGGGCCACCTCAATCTCAAGGCCGGATTTTGTGACCTCAAGAGAAGGCCGGGAGTTCACATCCCAGACCATCACACCCAAGGCTGCCAATTGGCCACATGAAGGGATCAAACCTGCTTTACATGACTTCCCAGGGCAGCTTACTATTAGAGCAGTCCCTGTTGTAACGCGGGGGTGGGTGGGGGGATCAGGAATGCCAAGCGGCAGACAGTGAGCTGCTACACACACATACAGCGCAGTGATAACGGACCACACCATCCGCTTCCAATGCCGCTGGTCACCACAAATTCATGGGCGGCACAGTGGTTAGCACTGCTGCCTCACAGTGCCAGAGATCCGGGTTCAATTCCCGCCTCAGGCGACTGTGTGGAGTTTGCACATTCTCCCTGTGTCTGCGTGGGTTTCCTCCGGGTGCTCCGATTTCCTCCCACAGTCCAAAAATGTGCAGGTCAGGTGAATTGGCCATGCTAAATTGCCCGTAGTGTTAGGTGAATGGGAATGGGTCTGGGTGGGTTGCGCTTCGGAGGGTCGGTGTGGACTTTTTGGGCTGAAGGGCCTGTTTCCACACTGTAAATAAGTGATCTAATCTAAATATTGGTCAGGCTACTGTCCTCAGGAAGACACGGGAATGTAAGCTGGGGTGGGGGGGGTTACTGGGTTTAAAGTCTCTCACCTGGAAATGACAGCACCGCCAATAGGCCAACACTGGAAGCACAGATCTGGCGCCAGGGGTAGGAGCACAAACCCACGGTCCTCTCGCTCCCCTCAACCCCCCCCCAGCCGAGCTCGTGACTGACTGAGCCCCAGAGAGTTGAGCTGATGACTCCATTTGCGAGGCCTCTTGAGTGGAAAGGATGTGGACAATTCGCTCGCCAATGAATAATTCATCCCTCATACCTGCCACAATGGAGATCGCATGCTCACCCATTCCTCACAGTCTCTCATACTCCAATCCTGCTTCCCAAGGACAAGCCCTTTGCAGATGCCCTGCTCGCCACCAGCTACTCACCCCTCCCCCCCTACTTTCCTTCGGGAAGATGCAGGACAGAGCCAAGCCTGTGTCTCAAGTTACGGCAGCTCCACCCACCATCCCTATTCTGCACTTCTTCCCCCATCTGTGCCGTGGGACCATCGCTCCGTACCTGCTTGAGGGACGCCATCGGTGGTCTGCTGGATGACTAGCGGAACGCTTTCCTGACTCTCCTCCACGGAGTAGATACTGATGTTGTACTGGATGCCAGGCAGCAGGTCAGTCAGGGTCAGGTGGGTTGCGGTGCTGGGCAGAATGATCTCAGTGCTGGCTCCTTCCACCGACGGCGTGTACACCACACGGTAACCTGGGAGGGAGTGGGGGGGGAATGCAGTTGTTACATTAACAATCTCACCACTCCCTTTATGGACAGGCCCTCAGAAAAGGCCCTTTCCCATCTGTCAGTCCCATGCTCCGTTCTACCTCCTTTCCTCATCCCCTTGTGGCAAGGCATTGACCACCAGATGGCAGCGCACTCAATAGTCACCAGCTGTAAATTCCCCTCCCCTCCCAGAATCAATAGCCCCCATCCTAAACACACAGAGACTGTTTGGAGAACTTCTAGGAACAGTTCAGGAATTGACAGCTGCTTTTAAGGTCGGGCTGCCCTTCTCACTGGAGAGGTGTACCCTGGGATATCACTGGGGTTGACCTACCTGTGATCGGGGCTTGAGGCCTGGACCATTCAATGGTGATGGAGGTCTCATCGACGTGATCGACGGTGTACTCAGTGGGACTGTCAGGAGCTGTGTGAGGAAAAGGCAGAAAGTTATTCTGGGAAACGATGGGTTCTCCTGACTACCATTGGACAACGCAGCAGAGAGGTGTCTCCACGGCCACCAACCTGTCGTGGGGGTCCTGGTTAGGATCAACTTCTCTCCATCTTCTGAGACTTCGAAAACATTCACGATGTACTTGCGGCCAGGCAGCAGATTAGGAATGGAAACAGATGTGGCTGTGCTTGGAACATCTGGAAGTGGGAAAGGAATAAAGGCTTAATATCCCGAGGCCTCCCAGACATATCAGCTCACAGACAACAGATTAACTCTTTAGAGTGACTTAACCTAAACCGAATCTCCACAACTCCACCACTCCCTATGCTCAACGCCCTATGCAGGGCTCCCACTGTGGAAAAACCTGAGTTTTAAAATCCTTATGCTCCATCACTTTGCTTTGGTTAGGGGCAAGGTCCATCCTCTCTTACCATCAGGAAATCAAGAGAATTCCTCTCACACACACACGCAGACACACACGCACGCAGACACACACGCAGACAAACACACGCACAGCTTAGACAGACAGATACACAGAGAGACACAGACAGATATACATGCACACAGACACATACTCAGAGACACTGACACAGAGACATAGATCTCTTCCTCACTGGCAAACAACAGGCGGCCTGTAACACCTTACTGAACAACCTGGGCTTCAGAAAGGCACAACATAAATGCAGGTCTTCCCTTCTTTTTCCCAGTGGTGGGACATTTGTTCAAATCCCAACCTCGAAACGAAGGCACTGGATAGCCGTTACCCCGACGTCTGCGCCACGCCTGGAGTCTGCATCAGCCGAAGCGGAATGTCGAAGGGTTCGGCAAACTGCAGCCCCTGCCTAGCATGGTGGGCCCTGAGCCGAGGGATGCACAGGGAGACCATTTCAACCATTAAATATTCTTCCTTGCTATCCTGCAGCGAGAGAATAAAGGCAGCAAGGACAAGCACAGGACATCCCACAGACACCAAGTCCATGAGAGTATGGAGGAATAATACTGCTCAAGGTAACTACTGAAGTAGCAGGGTGAATGGCTGGGCAACAGGAGATGTAGTTACAACCTGCTGTGGATGCCTAATCCACCCAGTTTGAACTAAAGGGCGAGAGTTACTGAAGACAGGGGAAGGCAAACGCAATGTTAGCATTCACTTCCAGAGGTGATATACTGACGCTGTATAAGGATCTGGTCAGACTGCATTTGAAATACAGTGGGATGTTTTGACCCCTGTACCCATAGAAGTTTTCTATACAGTGGAAACAGGCCACTCGACCCAACATGTCCACACCAACCCCCCCCCCAAAGAGTATCCTACCCAAAAACATTCCCCTACCTTTACCTCTGACTAATGCACCTAACCTAACACCGAGGGGCAACGTAGCATGGCCAATTCTCTGACCTGCATATCTTTTGACTGTGGGAGGAAACCAGAGCACCCGGAGGGAACCCGCACAGACACGGGGAGAGTGTGCAAACTCCACGCAGACAGTCACCTGAGGCTGGAATCAAACCCAGGTCCCTGGTGCTGTGAGGCAGCAGTGCTAACCACTGAGCCACCCTGCCATCTGAGGAAGGATGGGCTGAACTTGGAAGGTGTCTGGAGGAAAGTTACAAGGATGATCCCAGGGTTGTCATACGGGGAGTGGTTGAGGACTCTGGGTCTGTACTCGATGGAGTTTTGAAGGATGAGGGGGGAACCTGATTAAAACTTACAGGATACTGAGAGGTTTGGATAGAGTGGACAATGGTGTATTTGGTTTCAACCAGTCGCAGACACTGAGACCCAAAAACACAGCCTCAAAGTGAGGAGAAGACCCATTAAAATGGAGATGAGGAAGAATTTCTTCAGCCATAGGATTAGATTAAATTTCCAACAGTGTGGAAACAGGCCCCTCAGCCCAACAAGTCCACACCGACCCTCTGAACAGTAACCTACCCAGACCCATTACCCTACCTTGTATTTACCCCTGACTAATGCACCAGACCTGCACATCTTTTTGGATTGTGGGAGGAAACCCATGCAGACACGGGGCAAATGTGCAAATTCCACACAGACAGTCGCCTGGGGCTGAAGTCGAACCAGGGTCCCTGACACCGTAAGGCAGTAGTGCTAACCACTGAGCCACCGTGTCGCCCTGAGCTTGTGAATTAATAGCCTAATGACATTAACACATCACCATCTCTTATTCCCAATGATAGTTACTCTATGAAACCCATTGCCACAGAAGGCTGTGGAGACCAAGTCATTAAGTGTCTTTTAAGACAGAGATAGGTAGGCTCTTGATTATTCAGTGGATCAGCGGTTACGGGGAGAAGGCAGGAGAATGTGATTAAGAAACAGATCGGCCAGGTTTGAATGGTGGAGCTGACTCGATGGGCCAAATAGCCTAATTCTGCTCCTACATCTTCTGGACTTACCAAGGTACTGAGGCTGGGCCTGATCTTCACTAAGCTCATACTTGATGCGGAACCCAGAGACCGTGTCAGAGGCAGATACCCAGGAGACCACAAAGCTGCTGGAGGTGATCTCGGTGATGGATTCTGTTGTCGAGGACTCCCTGATGATGTCTTCCTCAGGCAACAGTGGTGTCTCACCCTCGGTTGGAGACCCTGTTAGGATTAGGGCAGTGGGGGGAACAGAGTGAAACATCAGGTTAGTGAACTATCAAGCAACAGTTAAGACTCCGCCCCAACCTGGAGGGCAGATTGGCGACAATGATTAAATCTCGAGAACTGGTTTAATCAAATTCAACTGTCTCTTGTTTCCCCGCAGTCCAGAAGAGTTCTGGATAGGACTTAAAGGCTTTGGTGCAGTTGACAAGAGAGCTCTTTCTGGTGGCGGGACGGGGGTGGGGGGGCTGGATAATTAAGCAGGGACGGTGATGGTTGCGTATACACCACATTTGCAGCTCCGCTCAACTTCCCCACCCCTCCATCTCAGTATGGGGCACTCTGCCATCTTGGGTCTCTGGTTAGTGGGGCAGAGAGAGAGAGGGAGAGCATGCGCAAGTGGGAAGGGGTCCTTCAGGCATTTGCCACAGCCTCCAAAGTGGCATCTCTCAGCATGAGGGTAGTCTCGGGGCTGATGTCAGGAAGCACTGCTTCATACAAAACGTTGAGGGGTGGGGGGGGGGCAGGAGGAGGGGGAGATGTGTGGAAATCTGAGACTCTCCTGACCCCAGCCCACATCCAGAAAGCTGGGGATTGATCTGAAAAATCTTGAAACCTAGTCAGGGAACACCACTCCCATCTTTTGTTCAAGATGCAGCCTGTCAAGGTCAATGGGGAGGCCATGACCTTAGTGGTGTTATTGCTCGACTGTTAATCCGGAGACCCAGGTAATGTTTTGCGGTTCGAATCCGATGGTGGAATTTGTAGTCAATAAAAATCTGCCGTTAGGAGTTTAATGACGACGGTTGTCGGACAGACCCGTCTGGTTCATTAACGTCCTTTAGGGGAAGGAGACTGCTGTCCTTACCCGTTCTGGTCTACATGTGACTCCAGACGCAGGGCAATGCCCTCTGGGTAATTCGGGATGGGCTTGACCAACATGGTGCCTCGTCCAATGAATGGATTTTAAAAAAAAGGTAGAGGTCAGGGATGGGAGGGATCAAAATGGAGGGCAGAAGAAAGGCACCCTTGCGGGGTGGGGAACCACAGCCGGATTCACAAGCAACGCCCTGGGGACCACGTTGGTTTGAAATACCCACCGTCACCCCGGGGGAGGCTGAAGAGAGGGGGAGGCTGCAACCCCCTGGGCTGCGGGGATGGGCGGTGGGGAGGGCGGGGAGGGAGGGGATGCAACTTACGTGTCATGTAGGAGGTTGTGAACTCAAAGTTGGTGAACATTGAGCGGCCATTCCACACCCTGCCAATCAGCTCTCCCTCATAGGTGAGGCCCGGTTTCAGATCCCGGATGGTATAGGAGTACATGTTGCCTGGAATGGTCACCTCTCTCCATCGCTCCCGGGAGTTTTTCTGCATGGAAACACACACAAAAGCACAGGCAGGGTTAGACGAAGGATGAAAGGGCGGCCTTGAGACCTTTGCTTTCAAACCCAGCTGACCTCACGACGGAATGAGACATTGGTCTTACGCCATATCACAAACAGTTTGGAAGCTAATGAACTCAACTTCCAGCGGCGAGGGCCTGTTGCAACGAAACGACCAGCAGGGAGTGCCAAACAATGGTATAATTACTGACAGCTTTTTTACATTAAACGAATGGGTTCCAGCCTTTGCTTTTTTTTAAATATATGTAAATACTGCCGGCTCCACAAGTCCTTTCTCCCTGAAAGTAAAACATCAGTGTTCCTCCACGCCTCCTCTTCCAGTGCCCTTTGCCACGGTTGGCCACACACACACACCGTGGCCCCAAGGAGTCCTATTAAGTCCCCTTAGCAAGAGCAGGGAGCACTGGTCTGAAGCCTCCAACAAAAGCCTACAGATTCACGAGTTGTGCAGCACAGAAACAGACCCTTTGGTCCAACCCAATCTAGTCCCACCTGCCAGCACTTGGCCCATATCCTTCGAAACCCTTCCTATTCATATACTCATCCAGATGCCTTTTAAATGTTGCAATTGTACCAGCCTCCACCACTTCCTCTGGCAACTCATTCCACACACGCACCACCCTCTGCACAATAAAGTTTGCCCTTAGGTCCCTTTTACATCCTTCCCCTCTCACGTTAAACCTATGCCCTCTAGTTCTGGACTCCCCCAACCCAGGGAAAAGACCTTGTCTATTTATCCTATCCATGCCCCTCATGGTTTTATAAATCTCTATAAGGTCACCCCTCAGCGTCCAACGCTCCAGGGAAAATAGCCCCAGCCGATTCAGCCTCTTCCTATAGCTCAAACCCTCCAAACCCAGCAACATCCTTGTACATGATTTCTGCACCCTTTCGAATTTCACAACATCTTTCCGATACAAAGGAGACCAGAATTGAAGACAGTATTCCATCTTGAGCCATGCTCCCCCACACTCCCGCCAGCAACTCCATGTCAACCCTGCGATTGTTGACATTAAACTCAGGACACGCTTGGCTGCCTTCTGTGCTCCTGCTTTGTGTGCCAAGAGAAAGCTGGAAATGACACACACTTTACTGAGCACCACTTGAGCAATGGAACATTGTTTTGGACTCAAGTTTGAAGCTTTCGCAAAAGCCTGGCAAGCCATTCCCAAGGCGACTCAGCAAGAGAGGCCGGGGGCAAGGTTGCAAACCCAGCTCGGGTGCAACACTTAAATTTTCTTTTGTCTGTCGGGGTGGGGAACAGAACTAGATACACATAACACGGCAAGGTTCATGTCCCCGACTGTATAACGGGTTAGTAAGTACTGATGTGACCAGAGGCCTCAGGGAGCGCATGCTTGTCGGACTCCAACACACCGCCATACGTAGTGCTAACAGGTCAGTGGACAGACCTTTCACCTCTTGGAGCACAGACAACAACCAGAGTCTGTTTTGTGTGGACCTGCTGCGATGGGCCGACTGGGATCCCAGGGAAGTTTGCCAGTTCAAATCCCCACTGAGGTCAACATGAACTGAATAGTTCAGGCAGCTCCCGGGGATGGAGCTCTCAGGTTAAAAAAAAAAGATGGCTGCCGTGGCCCACAGAGTGCTGTCAGCTAAGCAACGCTGCGGTGCTTCTCTGAAGGTGAGTCCACGCTTCCTCTTTAGCCGGTGAGAAAAGGAATAGATCTGCCACAATCGCAGAATGGCTCCCCTCTCCCCTCTCCCAACCCCCAAAGGGCCTCAGGGGGCAATGTTTCAATTGCAGTAATGACATAGCAGTTGATGCGCACAGGAAGCTCCCACAGAGATGATCAGTCTTGGCAGTGTGGATTGTTGGACAAATACTGACCAGGATTGCAGAAGAGAAGGCCCTTGCTTTTTATTAAAGTTGTGGCAATGGATCCTGCCAAGGGGCAGGTTGGTTGGTGGGGGTGAGGTGGGGAGGAGAGAAGAGGTTGGGCCATTGCCTGTGTGGGGGGGTGGGGGGGCGAGGGGAGAGAGCATGAGATGATAAAGAGATGCCAGTGTTGGACTGGGGTGTACAAAGTGAAAAATCACACAACACCAGGTTATAGTCCAACAGGTTTATTTGGAAGCAGTAGCTTTCATTAACCACCTGATGCTTCCAATTAAACCTGTTGGCCTATAACCTGGTGTTGTGTGATTTTTAACTGAGATCATGAGAGAGAGAGAAGAGAGACACACACAGAGACAGACAGACAGACAGAGAGACAGACAGAGAAAGGGTGCGAGATCATGGCTCTTCCAGCACTGTC
This sequence comes from Chiloscyllium plagiosum, assembly GCF_004010195.1. NCBI lineage: Eukaryota > Metazoa > Chordata > Chondrichthyes > Orectolobiformes > Hemiscylliidae > Chiloscyllium > Chiloscyllium plagiosum. The sequence continues at coordinate 28,221,236 of NC_057716.1, read as the reverse complement.
AATGATCAGTGGGTGCGGGTTTACTTACAGGCTTCCATTTCAGTGTGTACTGGGTGACATGGAATGATTCCGGCTTGTTCCACAGGATGGGATGTGAGTCCGTCTGGTTCCCAACTTCCGTGATCATCACTTTGATAGGTTCAGATCCTACATTAGAACAGATCAGACAGAATAATAGTCCAGAGAGCTTTTTGAATGCGCAGACAATTGAGTGGAGAATACAACAGCAGAACAAGCCATTTGGGATAATTGATCCATAAATACTCTGCGTAACTCTCTTACTCCATTAGCATCTCCCTCTATTCTCTCCTCCATTGGTAGATTGTCCAGCTGTCCTCTAAATGTAATTACTCCACATTGTTGTGAGCCCCATACTTGAGTAAAGAGGTCCTTGCAGATCTCCCTCTCGGATTGATTTTTTTTCCTTTGATTCCCTAATGGATTTCTTCATGACCATCTTATTTTGATGACTTCTGCTTCTGATCTGTATCACGAGTGAAATCATCTCGGTATCTACGCTATTAAGCTCTGAAAGACTAGAATCAATTCAAACTCTACCTACCACTCCTCAGCCCACTGGCCCGTCTGATCAAGATCCCATTGTACCTGGAGGTAACCTTCTTCGCTGTCCACCTACACCTCCAATTTTGGTGTCATCTGCAAACTTACTATGTTCACGCCCAAATTATTTACGTAAATGACAAAAGGTAGTGGACCCAGCACCAATCCTTGTGGCACTCCACTGGTCACAGGCCTCCAGTCTGAAAAATAACCCTCCACCACCACTTTCTGTCTTCTACCTTTCAGCCAGTTCTGTATCCAAATGACTAGATCTCCCTGTATTCCATGAGATCTAACTTTGCTAACCAGTCTCCCATGAGAAACCTTGTCAAATGTCTTACTAAAGTCCACATAGATCACATCTACTGCTCTGCCCTCCTCAATCCTCTTTGCTACAATTAAAGAGGATGAAATCGATGGGCAAAACCTCTATTGCTCTGACTGCTAAACAGAGAGATCTAAATGAGCCGTTTAAGATGAGGGAAGGATTGAGAGAAAGAAACTATTTTCTGCTGAAGCTCAGACCAGAATGGAGGTGGTGGTGATGGCATAACCTTTGAGTTAGATCATTCAGGGTGATGTTGGGGAAGCATGTTTTCACATGAAAGAGGAGCTCCTGAAATGCTGTTGAGGACAAGGCATGATACAAGCTGTCAAAAACAGCTTTTTGTTAGGTAAGACGTTTAAGCGATATGGAGCCAATGACAGTGGAACAAGCTTGAGGGGCTGAATGGCCTCTTTTTGCTCTTGTGCAAGGCAGCTATAAGGATGCTGCCATTGACATGGCATATCTGAGCAGAGCTTGCAATCCAAACTACTGCTGGTCACAGCTAGTTACTGTTGACTATATATTGGAATCTTTTGTTCTCCAGGTTACTAATCTGACGGCATTATATATCAGTATATCAGCAGCAATGCAACTGTCAGTCAGGTTAGGTAGGAACTTGTTATTAACCTGGTTGACTACATCATTACTAGCATTGTCAAACTAGTAGAGCACAGCAGTTCAGGCAGCATCTGAGGAGCAGCTGCCTGACCTGCTGTGCTTTTCCAGCACCACTCTAACCTAGACTCTGGTTTCCAGCATCTGCAGTCCTTATTTTTACCTTGTCAAACTAGTAACCAGGATTCATTTCAAATAATTATTTATTTTGCCTAATTATCAAATTATTAGCTGTTCAAAGTCTCGTCACACCTAACCACTAATTACTATCCATTTGTTTAGTTGTTGATCTGATTAGAGTAAATGACTATTGTTTCCAAGTTGATGGCTACATATTGACTCGCCACTAACATGGTGGCTACTTTTCACAGCTAGTTACTTGCCAAGCTGTTGATGATACATTGGAAGTCTCTTCAGTTGCAAGCCCACACATTCTCGAATCTGTGTGGTCACAGCTTGTAGAGAGGATAGGGAGAAGGCTGAGGAGTCCCATCCACACGTTTTGCAATCTAGCTCAGTGCACTCTCAATGAACTTGGCAGGAAGCAACATTAAATTGGGACAGAAGACGTGCTTCAGAAAGCCAGTCCTGTAACACACCCTCTCCAAGTGAGGTCAACGAGGAGATTGTACAGCGTCGAAAAATCGTAAATCACGGTGAGACAAAAACCAGAAGAAAGGAAAGGCTTGGGGGCGGAGGCAGCACACAGACAGCCCAAAACAAATTCAAACTCAAAAGAAAACAACGTCTTCTGTATCACTGATTCAAAATTGCTCAGACGGGAGTCACAATGTGGGCACTTTGCTAAGACTGTCCTCCCTGACAGCTTTACCTTTCTCCTTACGTTTAGAGAGAAGCATGAGAGCTTTTGACTGAATTGGTTTCCCTTCGGCTCAAGTCAGCACTGGTTTTGTTAAAACGGGAAGTGTGAGGCTGACTGCTCCCCTAGAGTCACCAATCCTACAGCACAAGCAAAGTATCTCAACATTAAATCTACAGAGGGTTTACAATATCAATGACATCGGTCCTTTAGGTCTGGCAGTGGTGTGGGAGAACTACTGCTGCCTTTGGAAGTGGCTGGGTGAATGGGTGGGGATTGGGTGCTGGATATTCACAGGCAAAGGGTTGCCTGGCACCTCCCTGCGACACCACCAGTGCCCGGGCCCGTGACCTTGCCAAGCCCCGGTTTCTTATCCAAGCCAACAGCTTTGATTCGGAGTCTTGGATGTGTGTTTTGGACCCTTAGCACTGCAAAGCAATTTACTCATCAAGCAAAGACACATGGGAAAAGACGAGAAACGGGAAAGAAACAATCACCACGATGCCCTGCCAGACTGTACAAATCTGCCCGTTTATGAAGGATAATTACTTCACAATGATTAAATCTCATTACTCCCTCCAGGCAGTTACATTAATCAGCACAAATCACAAACTGCCTTACGTCCTTGTTGGCATAAGATAATAAATAGCACATATAAACATCATCGAGCAAATATGTGCAAGGGGCACAGGCCCAGTGATCAGGGAGAGGGAAACAAGAGGTCAACTTTCTGAAGGAACCAACGCAAACTCAGCGGACTGACAGCCTCTTCCTGCGTTCTGAGCATTTCCAAGTCTTGCCTTTCCAGTCAGCCCCCATACAACTCAATTATCATCAATCACTGGATTCACTCCTTGAGGAGGAGAAGGGCTTTCAGCTCTCCAAGCCAATGTGATAAGGCATCTGGATTATAACTGAGCAGCTTTGGTGCCGTGCTATTGGACCAGGAGGCCATTCAGCCTCTCAAACCCATTCCACCATCCTGTCAGAATGAGGCTCAAGTGGACTTTAACTCCATTTACCCTGGACCTCAAAAAAGCCTACCTCTAATGGGCGGCACGGTGGCTCAGTGATTAGCACTGCTGCCTCACAGCACCAGGGTCCCAGGGTCGATTCCAGCCTCGGGAGACTGTCTGTGTGGAGTTTGCACATTCTCCCCGTGTCTGCGTGGGTTTCCTCCGGGTGGTCCCGTTTCCTCCCACAATCCAAAGATGTGCAGGTCAGGTGAATTGGCCATGCTAAATTGCCCATAGTATCAGGTGCATTAGTCAGAGGGAAATGGGTCTGGGTGGGTTACTCTTTGGAGGGTCAATGTGGACTGATTGGGCCAAAGGGCCTCTTCTCATACTGTAGGGAATCTAATCAGCATTGACCAAGCAGGAGAAACAGTTTCGGTCTCTGGTATCACTAAGGGGAGATCACTGCTTCATCTTCTACTCCCAAAAGCAGCACAAACCTAGTCTGAAACATGTCCTCATCATTCTCAACAGTACCAGGCATCATATATTATCTTTAGCATAAAATGAAGATCTCTAGATGCTTCGCAGGAATATAAAATATGAGACACGTGAGGATACACAACCAAAAGCTTGAATTTGAATGAACTGAGGAGGAGAGAGAGTGCTGAGCCAGAGATGTTCAGGGATAGTGTTCCAGAATTTAAAAAGCTTGAATTTGAATGAACTGAGGAGGAGAGAGAGTGCTGAGCCAGAGATGTTCAGGGATAGCGTTCCAGAATTTAACAGTCTTGGAAGCTTAATCTCGGGTTAGTGCAGTGAAAGCCTGATCACATTTATAAAAGAGCTGTGCATGGCAGATCAATCAAATCAACATGGCTGCCTATTGGGGTTGCTATGCATTACTCATAAGGCCTCAGGCCTGGTCACTTGATATTTTTGAGCATGTGCTACCCATAGCCCCTCCCCACAACTGCAACAGTGCCACACCCCACACATTACAATTAACTTAAGATCACAAAAGTCCAGGGTTGGCACCAATTTGTTTGACAAGGAGGCACACTCACCCTGTTGTAACAGTGCTAGCTTCTCATTGTGTGAATCGGTCGTCGTTCCTGCCCAAGTTATACAGTGGACACTTGGGGAGGGTATCAAGTCAACTGAAGACCAAGGGGGAAACATAACCACACATCTGCAAATCCCAGAGATCATTCTCTACCCCCAAGAGAGTCCGCTGGGGCCCAACTGGTCACACTCTCAAGAATGAAAAGGTGCCTCCTCAGACATATGAGCACAAATCCTAGTCAATCTGTGCCATGGGAAGATCCCATGGTTGAGACTATTGTGACCAATTAATTTATTTTTAGTGATCTTAAAATCATTGTAGAATCCCTAGTGTGTAATCGGGCCACTCGGCCCAAAAGGTCCATACCAACCCTCGAAAGTGCATGTCACCCAGACTCCACACCCCACACCATTCTGGTAACCCTACATTTCCCAGGGGCGAACCCACACATCCCTGAACACTATTGGGCAATTTAGCATGGCCAACCCACCTGAAGTGCACATCTTTGGACTGTGGGTGGAAACCGGAGCAGACCCGCACAGACACAGGGAGAGCGGGCATACTCCACACAGACAGTTGCCTGAGGCTGGAATTGAACCTGGGTCCCTGGCACTGTGGGGCAGCAGTGCTAACCACTGAGCCACCACGCTGCCCTGTGATGTCTGTTTGAGGAGAACTCCTCTGCCGATCTTTCGATGGTGCCCACTGGATCATTTACATCCCCCTCCATAGAGAAGATGAGGACTACGTATAACATCTCATCCTAGGTGGCAGTTCTTGACGGTGCAGTGCTCCACTCAGCTCTGCACCAGAGCCCCAATCCTGACTGGCGTGGGTGAAGATCCTACCTGATAAGGCTGTCAGTGGCTGACAGGACCATTCCCCGATTCCCCGGCCGTAGCAGTGGCACTGGTACTGGATTCCATTCAGGTACTTGCGGAAGTTCTCGCCGATCTGGTAAAACCGTTGCGTGTCCGTGTCCTGGCACTGATCTGGGTTGGGGTGGGTGAAGAGGACAGAGAGGGTGAGAACATGCTTGTGGAACTGTGGTTGCCGAGAAATGTGACACTGTTGGCTTTTGCCAGGGTTTGTTCACTGCATGGATTTCCTCACACTCCAACTCATCTCAACACTAGCCTGGGATCTCTGTGGACCTTCCTCCATCACATACTGATCTAGTCATTGAGTCACACAGCGCAGAAACAGACTCGTCAGTCTGACCGGTCAATGCCATCCATAATCTCAAACTGGTGCCACCTGACTGTGCCTGGCCGCCATCCCTCCAAAGATTACTTTTTAAACACTGTAACTGAACCCTCATCCACCACTTCCTCTGGAAATTCATTCCACACACGAACCATTCTGTGTAAAGAAAACTTGCCCCTCTTTTTAAATATATCTCCTCTCACCTTAAAAATATGCCCCTTGGTCTTGAAATCCCCCATCCTAGGTAAATGACACCTACCATTCGCCTTATCTAGGCCACTCATGAATTTATAAACCTCTATAAAAGCCACCTTTCAACTTCCTATGCTCCAGTGAAAACAGTCCCAGCCTCTGCTTATAACTCAAACCCTCCAATCCTGTCAACATCCTGGTAAATCTCTTCTGAAGCCTCTCCACCTTAATAACATCCTTCCAGATTCTGGATCTAGCTTCTCCTTCATGAAACAATCATGTTGTAAGTGACAAATGTAAGTGCTCACTGCTCTCAGAGCAAAAAGAACTTTCTAATTCCTGATTGGATTTAACTGTTGAATTGATGAACGTTAAGTTCTGCACTTCTCCCACAAATTTTCTCAGCTTTGACCCCATTAAACAAACCCTCAGCTCACCGCAGCACCACCTACAGAGTACACCCGGGGATGCTTTGACCCGAACTGTCTCACCATAAGAGGGAAAAGGGAAACATGGGAGCTTTTAAAAAAAAGACTTGCTGAGTTGCATTTTAAAGCTGGGATTTATGCTGAACATCACGCACACACGTTTCCCCATGCTGTTACATTTATTTTCCTGCTGTATTGTACACTTGGCAGTGGCTCAATGCTTTGCCACAGGCCCTGCAGCCTCACACACAGCCAGCTTTAACTGTAATGCTGTCTACCAACCTGCCTGTGTTTCAGACACTGTTCCCATAGGGACCCTTGAGATTTAATTGTGGCTGGTGTTGGGGGAGGGGGGGGGGGATTCTGGGTCTGGATGTGGGAGACAGCTAGAACTTTTGCTTTCAGGAAAATTGCAAACTTGCACTTTTTCTCCCTCTCTCACCGGGCTTGTTTGAAATGTAAAGGAGAAGTGCGACCAATCAAGTCGGCGGAAGGATTTCCCCGCTGACTGAAATACCAGACGCATGTTGCAGGTGAGACGCTGGAAAGGGGAGCCAGAGCAGGAGTAAAGCATCAAAAGCACTTGAGTAGTCTACCAGCGATTCGGCAGTCCCTTCCTTTACAAGGAGGACTTGAAGGATGGGGCAGGGGGGAAGGGGCAGGCAGCTGCTTAGGTGTCGAGCTCTTTTATTAAGGGTCAGAGGGCAGGTAACCGCAGGACCAAGGTTTGAGCTAACTGGCAAGACAGAAATGAGAGGAATGTTTTTATGGTGGAGCTTTTATGGCCTGGACTTAGAGAGGAAAAAGTGGAGCCCTATACCTGAACTCAAATGTTTCCCTGGGCTCTCTCTTTATCTGTCTGGCAGACAGATCCTTCCCCTGCTCTTCTGGGCTTATTTCCCATTAAACTGCTGCCCACCCAGGTTCTTTCTGCTCTCATGTTTGGCCGATAGTTTTACTGGCTCCAGCCCCTCCAGTAACGTGCACCTCCCCCTCCCCTTCAATCTGCTGACACTGCGTTCCTTCTCCCGAGGATGGATCCGCTCCTGTTTCACAAACAAGCGCCGCCCGTTATCGGAAAACGCCATTTTCCTCCCATGTGGTGTCCCCAAAGCTGGCCATTCCCATCCTACAGAGACCGTGTGCCAAACCAGGCCCCAGGAGAGACAGCCAGAATCTAACCCCAGCTCCACGCCACTCCCAGTCACTGCTCACTCACTCGCTTCCGGACGGAACTTTTCTGACGCGTGTGCACTTACCAAGGGCATCACACCTCCACCGCCCCCGGCCCTGGCCGTAGCAAGTGCAGTTCATGCTGTGACCCTCTTCATGCTGTTTATAGAAGGTCTGGCCCACTTCGTATGTAATGTCGTCCACCACGCACTGATCTGTGGACAGAAGGTTTCACAGGCAAGTCACATCTCTAGTCTTCCATTACGGTTAGATGCTGAAGAGGAGCTGCTAACGATTGCAGGAGTCTAATGTGGTCAGTAAACATGACTGTTTATTTAAGCTCAGTAAAATACTAACAAATATACAGGTCAAGACTTCACCTCCACCACAAATCTGTCCTAGTGGTCAAGTGGTCTTGTATCAATTCCAATTTGGGCTTAGTCTCACATATATTCACATTAAAACCTTTATATGACATTCCCCCGCCCTACCAAGTTTCTTGAGTCTTTCCATTCCATTACAACCTTTTGTTTGCATCAGCTTATTCTACAATGTCAAGGCTACAACACCAGCCAGGCCATTTGGCCCAATTCCTTCATGTTGGTGTTTATGCCCCACACGAGCCTCCCCCCCCCCCCACTCCTCTCCACCTAATGCGGTCCTTATCCCCACCCTCAGGCACATCCTTCAGAATACTGACGCCATTCACCTTGCCTTGGCCGTAGAAGCAAGTCCCACATTCCATTCACTCTTTGGAAAAAGAGGTCTCTCCCAAGATCTCTTGATTCATGACTGTTTTAAACCCACACATTTCTTCTTTTCACCCTGCCCCGCACATGGAAACATGTCTTCCACATGCCCCATACCAGACAGTTCACAACATCCAGCCCTCCAACAGCTTCTCTCTTCCAGAGTTCGAACCTCTCATCCTAGGGGAAGCGATGGCCATGTGGTATGACCACTATTTTGATGCTACTTTTGTATCTGGGGGCTCCATGCTAAAGGTAAAGGAAGCCAAACCTTTGCCTTTCCGGCAATGGCCTAGTGGTATAATCACTAGATGATTAATCCAGACACCCTGGTAATGCTGTGGGAGTGTGGGTTCAATTCCCACCACGGTAGATAGTAGATTTTGAATCCAAAAATGAACATTAGAAGTCTAATGATGACATGGATCCAATGTCAATTGTCAGAAAAACCCATCTGATTCACTAATGTCCTTAACCTGGTCTGGCCGACATGTGATTCCAGACCCACAGCAATGTGGTTGACTCTTAACTGCCCTCTGGACAATTTGGGATGGGCAATAAATGCTGGCTATGCTGATACACGTTTAACCATATTTCCACAGAAGCTTGCACTGGCTTCTCTGCTTTTTGGTTCTGCTGCTCAAAGGACAAAACAGCACAGGAACAGGCCCTCCAGCCTGCGCAAACACATTTTGCCCTTCCATACTAAACTGTCTTCACTTACAGGATCCATATCCCTCTATTCCATTCCTTTTCATGTATTTGTCCAGATGTCTCCTGAAAGATGCTACTGTGTCTGCTTCCACCACCTCCTCTGGCAGCAGGTTCCAGGCACTCATCGCCCTTTGTGTGACAAACTTACCTCGCACATCTCTTTTAAACTTTCCCTCCTGCACCTTGAACCTGTGTCCCCTCCACTCTGGGGAAAAAAAGCTTGATACTTTCCACTCTATCCATGCTATTCATCATCTTATAAACTTCTATCAGGTCACCCTTCAACCTCCTACAAACCCAGTCTATCCAACCTTTCTTCGTAGCTAAAATCCCCCGTACCAGGCAACCCCATCCTGGTAAACCTTTTCTCCAAAGCATCCATATCCTTCTGGAAGTGTGGTGACCAGAACTGAACACAATATTCCAAGTGTGGCCTAACTAAAGTTCTATAAAGCTGCAGCATAACTTGTCGATCCTTACAGTTGATGCCTGTTAAATGAGCTGCAGTCCTTGGCTTTGTTTTCTTATCATGCTTCTATTAACCTTTGTAGCTACTGTCAGTGATTGATCTGTATTCCGTATTGTTTTGTTCCTCTACCTAATTTACACTTTATTGTCCAAACAGGATGTGATATCTTTATCCTTCCGCACATGTATAGCATATATTTGACAATTATACGCCCAATATACATCCCCTAATATTCTGACAGCGTTGTCCTCTCCAGTACTATCATCTCATGTTTTGTGTTGCGTCGCCGCTAATGTTAATCCTTGCAGGAATAGAGTGGTGACCCGGTGCAGAAATGTCTAGATGATTCTATCATTGACTTCTCGGAATACAGGCACACAGGGTTAACCTCGTCCAGGGCTAGTTGTAGTTCAACGTGTAGATCCGCCATTTAGAGTCATAGAGATGTACAGCATGGTAACAGACCCTTCGGTCCAATCCATCCGTGCCAACCAAATATCCCAAACCAATCTAATCCCACCTGCCAGCACCCACCCCATATCCCTCCAAACCCTTCCTATTCATATACCCATCCAAATGCGTCTTAAATGTTGCAATTGTACCAGCCTCCACCACTTCCTCTCGCAGAGTTGTGCATTTCACTGTTTGTTAATTTTCCCAGACGCACTCCGATGTCCAGCGATACATGAATTCAAACAGCAAAGGCAGTAACTGTACAGGTTCTCTCTCTCTCTCTCTCTCTCCTGCACTATCCTCACCATGTGCTTCCTTTGTCTGCTCTTCTCCTATCCTCACCATGTGCTTCCTTTGTCTGCTCTTCTCCCTTTTAAAACTGCCATTGTTTTGACTTTTTTTTCAAAAGTTCCAAAACAATGCAACAGCATATAAAACAGTAATTGCTGCTCCTGGAATTCGAGGAAATCACCTCCAGTACCTAAAATACCTCAAAAAAGGAGCAGCTGTTACAGCCAGAAATCTTTCCCGTCCTCCATCTTGGATTACCCAGAATCCTTCCAATTCCACTGAGGTGGCCACTCTCGAAGTGTCAGGAGGGAGGAGAGGGTTTGAATTATGTTTGATATGCCAGGGAGCAGGCCCTTGTGATTCCTCAAGCCCTCACAGCCCCCAGACTAGTCCTCGTCTTGCTGTCAGGTCAATACCAGTGCACGGCCTTGAACCAGCATAGTTATCAGATAAATTGGCTGCTCATCTCCATCATCTCGTCATTCCCATTGCTCAGAACATACCTGGCAGCAGGAACATCTCAGCTCTCCTCCTGATACCTTCAACCATCGTATTCAGAGACCTCCCATCTCACAGACGGGAGGGGAGAGAGAGAAGAAGTGGGAGAGAAAGCGAGATAGAAAGAAAAGAAAAATATTGAGAGAGAGAAAGAAAACATGACAGAGAGAAAAAAAGAGAGAAAGAGAGTGTGATCAAGAGAGAGAATGACAAACAGAAACAGAGTGAGCAAATTAGAAAAGTAGACCCACCTCGCAACTGAGCATGTGCAATGCAAGCCCATTCACCGCGGCCATTGCCGTGACAGGTGCACCTCATCATGTAACCCTGCTCATGCATCTTGTCCCACTGATCACCAACGTGATACATAACCCCGTCCGAATTGGTGCAAATCTCTTCATTTTCTGGGAACAGGTGAGAGGAGGGAGTGACATAAATGAGTACCACGCTAAATATTAATATAGACACATTCAAGTAGAAAGCTTCAAGCAGTTCATCATGCATCTGTTCTCTTTGCAAAAAGGTACCATCTTGCTTCAATGTATTGCAATAATTCTCTCAAACAATGGACCTCAAATGATGTCAAAAACTGGACACTGCAATGGAGCTCACTATAAAAGGCTTCAAATGGGTTCTTTGGATGCAATATTTGTTCAGTGTATCTGCTCGAGTATATCAAGACTGAGCAGTGATCTGATTGAGCTGCAGTACCTGATGATGATATGGTTGGACAGGGTAGAGAGAAACTGTTCCCGCTGGTCCACAAGGGGAAAACAAATTAAAACTAGAGCCTAGGCTGCTCAGTGGCAATATGTGAGCAAGTGTTTCTCGATAAAGGGTCGGGGAATCTGAAATGGTTGCCCCCGATAAGCTCTTGAGGCATTTGCGTAGGAGATAGGGGCGTCAATTGCAAGAGGGATAAGAGATTTTTATGACTTAAGGCTGTTTGATGAAGTTATGAAAGATTTCATGATGGTACCTAGTATGGTACAGAAACAAGAAGCCTACCTAGGTGATCTTCAAAAGGAATTCAATAAGTTACCACACTAAAGGCCAATCCACAGGAAATACATTATGATCAATAAGTGATTGGTTAACAGACAGAAAGCAATGAATTGGGATAAACAGGGCGCTTTCAGGTTGGTTGCCTATGACTATTATGAGTGCTATGTAGATCAGTCCTCAACCTCAGCTCTTTGCAATCTACATTAATGACTCCAATTCAGTGACACAGAGGGATTATATTCAAGTTTCCTTACGATTTAGCTAGGTGGGAGCATAAGCTGTGAGGAGAACACAGTGAGGCTGCAAACAGATCTGAACAGGTTAGTGTGTGTGCAGCAGGATGACAGATGGAGAATAATATGTGGAACTAACTATGAGGCTATTCACTCTGAGACCAAGAATAGAAAGGCAGTATAAATTTTAGACGGCACGAAATGTTGATTGTTCTAAGTGTTCATACAAGGAACTCAGAAGTTAGCTAACACACATAGCAAGTGATTAACAAGTGATTAGAAATGGCTCTGGCCTGTATTGCAAGTAAACTCAAGTACAAGAATGAGGAAGTCTTGCTACAATTTTTCAGGGCTTTGACCAGACCTCATTTGGAATACTGTGTGGAATGTGTTAAAAAATAATTTACAGGATGTGGATGATTCTGGCTCGGCCAGCATTCACCGCCTAGCCATTATTGACCAGAGGGCAGGTAAGAGTCAACCACATTGCTGCAGGCCTGGAGTCAGACTAAGGAAATATGGCAATTTTCTTCCCTAAAGGGTATTAATGAGCCAGATGAGGGTCTTCCTGATATTTGTTTAATGGTTAATCATTAGGCTTTTAATTCAGGCTTTTTACTGAATTCAAATTCCACTATCTACAATGGTACAATTTAAACCCAAGTCTCCAAATATTAGGCCATCTCCTCCCATGACCTTGAGACTCGCTATTTAAAGGGAGAGAATACTTCCACTGGAGAAGGTACAGTGAAGGTTCACTAAGTCGGTACCCAGGAGAGGATGGCCCTCTAATGAGAGATTGAGTAAATGGACCCATATTATCTGTAGGGATGAAAAGAGGTTAATATTGTTGATTCAAAAGGGATTTGAGAGGAAATGACATTGAAAAGTCAATTGCTCCTGGTTGAGAAATCTAGAACATAAGCATGGTACTACCTCAATGTTAAAAGGCCAATTATTTATGATGGGAGTGAGGAGAAGGCTGAAAATACCCCATCATTTCTATATGTTTGAGGCAGAGAAATTAAGGGATGTGGAGGGAATTGCAGGAGTCATGGTTAGTGAACAGACATGATTGTACAGAAGACTAGAGAAAGCTCAGAGGGCTGGTCACATCCTTATTTAGGGATATGGAAGCAAAACAGCTTAATAGGGAGTTAGAATGCACATCGACCATTAAATGTTAGAAAAGGTTAGAAGGGCCGAATGATCTCCACCCCTTCTCAAGTTAGCTGGTAATTTTCACAATTTGTAATCCAGGATGGGCCAAACACAACACTTCACGTTCATTCTTAGCGCCCTTTCCACACTAATCATACGCGCAGCGAGACATGTGATTTCACCTTCGTACGGCCGACAACCTTTGCCGCTAACCAGTTTGCACTGTGACACTGGAGATTAGTCGGGTTGAAATGATATAAGAGAAACTGGGACAGGTCTAGATCATACCTGCCATTGGACAGAAGCCAAACTTCCTGTCGGCATCATAGTTTGCAGTTGTTCCACACCATTTCATGCTATCTCTTCTTCCATCGGAAGTGCACTCGGTATAGTTCCGCATGTTGTACAGGTAAGGGAAGTGACACAGCGCCCCATTGGAGTTCCCTCCTCGGCTCTGAATGTAAGTGGCTAAACGCAGCAGGAGGTCAAAGAAGGACAGACAGCAAATTGTCAGATTGTTTTCAGCAGTTCACACACATGGGGTACATTCAAAGACATTGAACAGATTCTCGCCCGTTCCCTTACGCATCTACCTTCATCTGTCCCCCCTACTGAGGAGGCAGCCATTGAGTGAGCTACTGGACTAAATCAATGGGAGTCCCTCACAAGTGGACTGAACGGTCATTGTTGCAAAGTTTGCATTACACTGCCGATAAAATGTGGTAACAAGCTGACAGACACTTGGTAAATATACTTGAAGATTGTAATTTGTTCCGAAGGAATGGTTTGAGCTAAATTTAGGCCTTCGGGCCTAGAGCCATTCTGACCAGAACAGGGATGTTGAGAACCACCTGTCCACCATTCCTGTATTATGGAAGGTCTTGCAGAAAACGTAGTCTATATAAAGGAGGAGGAAATATGTTCTGCTTCTTCCCATTATTACTTTGCTAACATTCGCCCAGGGAAATCTCTCTTACCATTACTATCCTCCACCTTGGCCCAGGCCATTCTACATGGTGTACGTTGACAAGTCATTTAACCACAGGGGGGAGAAGTGTTACACCCAGACTTGCCTGCATTCTGCACGACCCTACCCCTCAAAAACTATTTGATCCACTCCTAACCCCACTGGCATGCACTCTCCCGGTAACAGATTACTGAATATCAATTACGGGGAGGGCACAGGGACACCAGACAACAGGCTCCCATTGCCAATCTCGCTGATCAACTCGCCCAGCATGGGAAGGCCACTGGCAGGCTGAGATGGAGGGGTAAGAAGAGGACAGAGTCAAGGAGGAAGTGCTGGATGAGGTACAGTTCGTAAGTTTGCAGATGACACCAAAACTGGAGGTGTACTGGACAGCGAAGAGGGTTACCTCAGATTACAACAGGATCTTGACCAGTTGGGCCAATGGGCTGAGAAGTAGCAGATGGAGTTTAATTCAGATAAACGCGAGGTGCTGCATTTTGGGAAAGCAAATCTTAGCAGGACGTATACACTAAATGGTAAGGTTCTTGGGAGTGTTGCTGAACAAAGAGACCTTGGGAGTGCAGGTTCATAGCTCCTTGAAAGTGGAGTCGCAGGTAGATAGGATAGTGAAGAAGGCAGTTGATACGCTTTCCTTTATTGGTCAGAGTACTGGGTACAGGAGTGGGGAGATCATGTTACAGCTGTAAAGGACATTGGTTAGGCCACTGTTGGAGTATTGCATGCAATTCTGGTCTCCTTCCTATTGGAAAGATGTTGTGAAACTTGAGAGGGTTTAGAAAAGATTTACATGGATGTTGCCAGGGTTGGAGGATTTGAGCTATAGGGAGAGGCTGAACAGGCTGGGGCTGTTTTCCCTGGAGCATCGGAGGCTGAGGGGTAACCCTGTGGAGGTTTACAAAATTATGAAGGGCATGGATAGGGTAAATAGGCAAAGTCTTTTCCCTGGGATGGGGGAGTCCAGAACTAGAGGGCATAGGTTTAGGGTGAGAGGGGAAAGATATAACAGAGACCTAAGGGGCAAAGTTTTCACACAGAGGGTGGTATGTGTATGGAATGAGCTGCCAGATGAAGTAGTGGAGGCTGGTACAATTGCAACATTTGGATGGGTATATGAATAGGAAGGGTTTGGAGGGATATGGGCCTGGTGCTGGCAGGTGGGACTAGATTGGATTGGGATATCTGATCAGTATGGATGGGTTGGACCGAAGGGTCTGTTTCCATGCTGTACATCTCTATGACTCTATGAATGTGAGGAAGGAGGAGAGGGGTGCTATCAAAATGTGGGTGGTTCTGCAGTTTGTGACTGGACACGAAGCAAAGGGGAGACAGCTGTTATGTGCCAGGGACCGGCTTTCAAGAGAAAAGGCTTCCGGACTTACTAGCATGCTGGTTGCAGAACGAGTAACTGCGATCGGTGTCAAAGTCTTTGGTTGTACTGCACCAGAATTTATCATCACTGCGTCCTTCATTCGTGCAGGATGTGTAAGTCTTGCCCATAAACGTGAAGGGAAACATGCAGGGTTTTCCGTTTGAGTTACCTCCATATGTCTGAGATGCTGATAAGACCAACGGAAACAACAGAATTACATTACTGCCACACCTTCCTCTGATCTTCTCAAAGCACTTTACTAAGTACGGTTTGAAGTGTGCAGCTGAGGTGTAACTGTTGGCCAGAACACCAGAGAAAATGCTCTTGAAGATAAAGGGATGTTTCACACCTCATCAGCCAAGACTGTGCACTCAAATCTCTGCGCACTCAAACCTTCAGACTCAGAAAGCTGGAGAGATACCACATTGGTCATAGTCTTTGCTACAAAATATTTATAATGCTGAGATATCCCCCGGTATGACTGGAAAATAGAACAAGGGACAACATTCACAATGAGAAGGCGCAACTCTGGGTGCAGTTGCAAATCAGTGACCTTCCAATATTAACTAGATTTACCTTTCTCAATGTTCACATTTCTTCAGGTCACTCCACAATTGTCCACAAAGCTTCATGCAAACACCCCAATAATCCTGAGCCCCTTCTTGCTCATGTAGACCCTCCCCCGATCCTCCATAGCTGTAAGGTGCTCAAGGAAATGCCAAATCCATAAAGTGGGGAACAAATTCAAAGTACAAGACATCCCTTCCCTCCCTGAGTTGGGCAGGCCTTAATCTTGACAGCAAACAATTGAAACACTTCCCTGGTTCAGTCACCCGTAATCGTTCACAGGGTATATTTTCTGAAACATGCAACGACCCATGAAGTTCCCTTTCTAAAAGGGTTTCAGAAGCCATGTTCACGTCAGTCAGGGTTTGTGCACTACAGCACACTACTAATACTTACGCAAATCGCGACAGCTCACACCATTACCCAGACAGGTACACAACATGCGTGCACTCCCCTGCTTCTTAAGCCATTGCATTCCATCGCTGTAAGAAATACCTCCATCACTGACACACTGAGGTTGTGGCTGGTAAATCGCGGGCTGCACATTATGCTGTAGGTGACTGCTGGATTCTGGAAAGGAGATACCAGATTTATCTTTGAAAAATTAGTTCTTGCTTTCAATAAAACGATAAATACAAGTTCCAAATTAGAGCAAAATAAATGGCGAGTTGACATGAGACAAAAAAATGGGAACACTGAGACAAACAATGGAACGTTAACATTGGAACATTGCTTGTCCTTTTCCTTCCTTCAGACCACTGGTTATGTCCCCTTCATGGGATTCTTGGTAACAGACAGGACGTTGTATGCTGCCAATTTGTTAAAGTAATAATAAGGTGCTTTTTATGATCCTGTCTGATAAAAATCCGCATCTGTTTTAATTAATTGGGGAGGAAGCAGTATGTGTCCAATATTCAAAACGAGTCACTTTGTCCATGTTTCTGCCTGTGGCAGAGTCTAAAATCTGAGGCCATCAATATGGGTAAAGTTGCTACACCCACAGAATGATATGATTGTCGAGGGTAAGTCATCGTGTAGTGGTAATGCTACCAGACTGGTATTCCAGAGACCTAGTCTGATGCCCTGGCATCACAGCGTTCAAGTTCCACTGTGGCATTTAAACTATTTTGTCAAAAAGTTTACAACTGGATAGCTAGTCTCAATGAACTTGCAGTACCTGAAATAAAAAGCCCACCTCGTTCACCAATCTCCTTTGGTGAACAAAAACTGCCATCTTAACTTGGTGCGGCCTACATGTGACCCCAGATCCAGAGCAATGTGGTTGATTCTCAACTGCCCGCTGAAATCAATTGGCTAACTCCCCCAATTCAAGGATGGGCAAAGAAGTTATATCCACAGCCCAATGAAGAATAACCCACCTTAACATGGGAGCAGTTTGAGATAAATTGACGCACTAAAGGGGACGTTTGACAAGCATGAAGGAGAGAGCAGAGGGATATTCTGATAACTTGAGGTAAAGTAAACTGGGGAGAGGGATTCATGTAGGTACCATCACAGGTAAAGCATCTGGTTTTGTTTTGTGCTGTAAATAGTTTGTAATCTGTAGAATTTGGTGTAATATGTACATAATCTGATCTAATAAGCATGGAAAACAGAAAATATTTACAACCCTGTTTACATGAACTCTTCTTTTCAAGCGAAAGAATTAAAGAGTTATAAAGTTGGGCTGCTGAGCATTCCAATACTTTTGCAAAATGGTTGATGATGGGCCAAAAGCTAAATGCACCTGATCCATTTCGAACTCAAGTCTCACTGCTGTGTCTAAAGCTGTCCAGCTCTTAAAAGTGGCTAGACTTGGCATGAGTGCAATGGTGCCCTTACAAGCAATTTCAAACCATTACCTTTGTACATTTTACTATGAAGGCCAAATCTCACACTTACCGGGACCAGACACCAAAGAGGTATGTCGCTCACATTCCCACACTCCATGCCCTTTGCCTTTACAGGAGCAGTGAAGGAGATGGCCCCGGCTGTCGGTCTTTGTCCAGGTATCCCCGATTCTATAGGACTTTTGAATATCCTGGTCATTGCATCGGTCTGGAACAGGCAGTGAAAAGGACTGATATAGGAACAGTAATCAACATGCTGTCCACACTTCAGTTTCTAAACAACAAGGTGAATGTCTTTGGCATCTTTCACAGAGTAAACCCTCTCAGGCACTTCAGAAACAACATCAATCACTTCAGGAGACACTGGACTTCTATTAAAAATATCCCTTTCCTCTCCACACCTCCTAAATTTACACCCTTCTTCCCTGGAACTTCATGTTTGAATCCCTCGAATTAGTTTTACCACAGCACTGAAATTACTCTGTTCAATGCTGCAGATGACAAATGTAAACATTTCATACTCCCCCTGTTTGCAACCTTTCAACAGTTCAATGCATGATCCTCCTCCACTGTGATCCAGTTGGATAAGGCTGCTCACGGATCAATTCTAATTCATCCAGTCATAGGAGTCATAGAGATGTACACACAGTCCAACTCATCCATGCTGATCAGATATCCCAACCTAATCTAGTCCTATTTGCCAGCACTTGGCCCATATCGCTCTAAACCCTTCCTATTCATATACCCACCCACATGCCTTTTAAATGTTGCAATTGTACCAGCTTCCATCACTTCCTCTGGCGGCTCATTCCATATATGTACCACTCTCTGCATGAAAACGTTGCCCCTTGGATCCCTTTTATATCTTTCCCCTCTCACCCTAAACCTATGCCCTCTAGTTCTGGACTCCCCCACCTCAGGGAAAAGACCTTTGCTATTCACCCTATCTGTGCCCCTCATGATTTTATAAACCTCTATAAGGTCACCCTCAGCCTCCGACACTCCACGGAAAACAGCCCCAGACTATTCAGCCTCTCCCTATGGCTCAAATCCTCCAACCTTCGTAACATTCTTGCAAATCTTTTAAATAGTTAGTAAGTTTGCAGATGACACCAAAATTGGAGGTGTAGGGGACAGTGAAGAACGTTACCTCAGATTACAATGGGCTCTTGATCAGATGGGCCAACGGGCTGAGGAATGGCAAATGGAGTTTAATTTAGATAAATGCGAGGTGCTGCATTTTGAGAAAGCAAATCTTAGCAGGACTTATACACTTAATGGTACAGTCCTAGGGAGTGTTGCTGAAGAAAGAGACCTTGGAGTGCAGGTTCATAGCTCCCTGAAAGTGGAGTCGCAGGTAGTTAGGATAGTGAAGAAGGCATTTGAGATGCTTTCCTTTATTGGTCAGAGTATTGAGTACAGGAGTTGGGAGGTCATGTTACGGCTGTACAGGACATTGGTTAGGCCACTGTTGGAATATTGCGTGCAATTCTGGTCTCCTTCCTATCGGAAAGATGTTGTGAAACTTGAAATGGTTCAGAAAAGATTCAGTCAGTAGCTTCTCTCCATGCTCACGCACTGATGTTCCACAAGAAACCATCCTTGGTCCTTTTCTCTCAAGGTCCTACTTCACATCCACACACTGTCTCTCACCAACACTCTCCAAACGCACTGTAACTCTGATACCACCCAGCTCTATGTTGGACCCACTTCTCGCCTCCTGCACTGTCTCTAACCCAAATTTCCTCCGACTAAATATTAGGAAGATTCAAGCCATTGTATTCAGGCCTTGCTCCATACCCTACTCCCTACTCAAGTCTCGGTGCCACATTTTGACTCTGAGATGAGCTTCCAAGCTTTCTCCTACATTATTTCCACCTCTGCAACTTTCCACAAAGCGTCCCTATTTGGTGGATGGTACATAAGCACAGAGAACGTTTTGGCTAACTGACAGCAGAGATCAGGATAACTGGCTCATTTTCGGTTTGGCAGATGAGGAAATAAACAGGACACTTTTGGAGGCAGCAGACTCTGACCAGTACAGCACCACAGGGGACAGTGCTGGAGCCTCAGCTATTTATAATCTACACTCAGAATGTGGAAGCAGGCATACCAATTATAGAAGAGTAAGGAAAGGAGGTAGAAGGTTGATTTAGCAATTAAACAGGGGATTTATGCATCCAGTCACAGGGCACAGCTGAGGTATCAAATGAACGTCTTGCATTTGTCTTGGCCAAAAGAGAGGCTACCCTGGCCACAGTGATAGAGATAGAGTTATAAACTAAAAAGGATGTATTTGATAAGGCACGACAGTTGGAGTATACAGAGGGAAATGAGAATGGAAATCACTGAGGTGCTGGTGACAACTTTTCAGTCTTCCTTTGACACAGGCACAGAGTCAGAATGTAGTAAATGTTACATCCTTGTTGCAAGAAGGAAGTGGAAAAGTTAAGATCAACCATTACAAGCCAGTCAGTTTATCCTCAGTTGTGGAGAAATGACTAGAAATTATCATTCAAGATAAAATCTAGAGTCGTCTGGGCAAATTAAAGGAAACCAGCCTGGACTTCACAGGGGAAAGACCACATTTAACTGTTTTGCTGAGGTTTTGTTTTGAAAAGGTAGCAGAAAAACTTGGATGAGAGCAAAGTGCACACGCTTTGATATACAACGATACAGCTGACAATAGGGGTCAGTGTCGGGATACTTGTTTTTCTTGATATATATTAATGAGACAGATCTCGGTGCGCAGGGCAGAATTTCAAGGTTTACGGATCGTACAAAACCTGAAAGCAGCATAAACTCTTCAGGAAGTAGGAAGGACACTGACAAGTTAGACAGGTGGCAAATGCAAAGACTGAAACGGTGTCAGACAATTTGTTTTCAGTTAAAATACTGTGTACAGTTGTGGGCGCCTCACTTTTGGAAGGACATGAATGCATCAGAGAGAGTGGAAAAGGAATTCACAAGCCCACTGGACAAAGGACTTCCATAATGAAGATACATTGGAGAGGCTCTGACTGTTCTCCTTGGAGTGGAGATGGTTGAGGAAATTCTGATATTATATTGAACATCTGGACAAAGACAGAGAGAGAGAGGGGCCAGGGGGGGGAGGGAGAGAGAGAGAGAGAGAGACTCTGCTCCTACTGCTGGAAGGAAGGATGGAGAATGGAAAGGCACAGATGTCAGGTGGTTGACAATATGTCAAGGAAAACGTGTGTGAGATAGAGACTGATTAGATTAGATTACTTACAGTGTGGAAACAGGCCCTTCGGCCCAACAAGTCCACACCGCCCCACTGAAGCGCAACCCACCCATACCCCTACGTTTACCCCTTACCTAACACTACAGGCAATTTAGCATGGCCAATTCACCTGGCCTGCACATCTTTGTGACTGTGGGAGGAAACCGGAGCACCCGGAGGAAACCCATGCAGACACGGGGAGAACGTGCAAACTCCACACAGTCAGTCGCCTGAGGCGGGAATTGAACCCGGGTCTCTGGCGCTGTGAGGCAGCAGTGCTAACCACTGTGCCACCGTGCCGCCCACTAACCACCGTGCCACTGCATGTGAGAGAGAGAGAGAGAGACACAGAGAGAGAGAGAGAGAGAGAGCGAGAGAGAGAGAGAGAATGGAATTGGATTCCTCTCCCAAAAGGAACACTGTGCAAGATTCAGGGGAGGTGGCAGTAGAAGCACACCAAGAGAGAATCTGAGAATCTTTACCCCTGACTCTCAAGCACACAGGTACAGCGAGGAATTAGGAGGGCAAATGGACTGTTGACCTTTATTGTAACAAAGATACAGTGTTAATATAAAGATGTCTAGCTGTGTCTCTACACAGCATTGGTGAAAGCACATGGAGAGGATTGTGCCCAAATTTGTTCTCGCACCTTCCCCAAAGAGGGACATACTTGCATTGAAGGCAGTTCAGCGAAGGTTCACTGGGCTGTGTCATGGGGTGAAGGGATCCCCTTATCAGAAGTGGTTGAACAGGTTAAGCCTAGACGCACTGGAATTTAATGGTGGTGAGGTGATCTCACTGGAACTTATACAGCTTAGAGGGTGCTTGACCTGGGCAGAAGACGTGTCCACTTCACAGGGAAGCAAGGGGCACACGAAATGACAAAGAGTTTCTTCCCTCTTGGAATATGCTTCCTCTCTACAATGGAGGCAGAATCATTTAAGGCATTCAAAGTTTAATTCGACGGATGTCTGCTCAACAGGAGTCGAAGATTATGGAGGGCAAGGTCAGGTAGGAATGTGGACACGAACAGATCAGCCATGTTCTTACTTGAATGACAGAATGACCTACTCCAGTTCCTCATTCTTACATTCTTCAGCTCATCTGCTAATGAAACCCTCACCCGTGTCCTCCTTATCACCGGGTTTGACTATTTCCACACACTCTGTCACATTCTATCCTCCCACCCACCCACAGCTTCCAACCTCATAGTCCTGGAACCCCGCACTGCCCGGTTCTACCTCCTTCCCAAGATCCACAAGCCTGACCACCCTGGCCGACCCATTGTCTCAGCATGCTCCTGCCCCACTGAACTCATCTCTACCTACCTCGACACTGTCATATCCCCCCTAGTTCAGGAACTCCCCACATACGTTCGAGACACCACCCACGCCCCCCACCTCCTCCAAGACTTCCGTTTCCCCGGCCCCCAACACCTCATCTTCACCATGGATATCCAATCCCCCTACACCTCCATCCGCCATGACCAGGACCTCCAAGCACCCCGTGTTTTCCTCTCCAGATGTCCCCAACAGTACCCTTCCACCGACACT
>NC_057716.1:28163699-28197580 GCF_004010195.1 Chiloscyllium plagiosum | reverse complement strand
ATTGTACTCTATGCTACTCTCTCCCCACCCCCACCCCCCTCTAGCTTATCTCTCCACGCTTCAGGCTCACTGCCTTTATTCCTGATGAAGGACCTTTGCCCGAAACGTCGATTTCGCTGCTCGTTGGATGCTGCCTGAATTGCTGTGCTCTTCCAGCACCACTGATCCAGAACACATTCTATTCTCCACGACACTCAGGTTATCTACAGTTTTGCCATCATGTTCTAACTCATACCCTGGTATGACTTCAGATGTCTGCCCTGTGCTCACTGAAACACGCTGACAACCAATAGTGTGTCACCCTGATTTTAACATTCTAACCTTGGCTTCCAAACCCTCCATGGCTTTGCCTATCCCTATCTCTCATCATGGCCTGCAGCTCTGCCACTAGGTAGTAATCCATTAACGGGTTATGTATTTCTCTTCTCTAATGAAGTCTTTTAAACACAAGAGTAGAAGGAAGCTCATTCAGTCCAGCCTGTTTGGCCATCCAAAGGCTTGTTATCTACAGTGTGGAAGCAGGCTATTCAACCCATCGAGTCCACACTGACCCTTTAGAAAGTATCCCAGCCCCAACCTAACCCTGTAACCTTGCATTTCCCGTGGCTAATCTACCTAGCCTGCACACTATGGGCAATTTAGCACGGTCAATCCACCTAATCGTCAAATCTTTGGGCAATGAGAGTAAGCCAGAGCACTCGAAGGTGTAAACCAGTTGCCTGAGGCTGGAATCGAACCTGGATCCTTGGCGCTATGAGGCACAGTGCTAACCACTGAGCCACCATGCTGCCCCCGTTGATTAGTAACTTAATTCCATCAACCCACCTTTCTTTTCCATCAATTAAAAAAACTAGTGATCACATTTCTGAAACGTCACCCCAAATCTCAAAAGGCTTTTCAAAAGCGTGAACGATAGTGCAATTCCGGACCCATCCACCGGAGGCAGTAGTTTCAACTGTGGTAAAACACCCAAATTCGGCAGGTTGGACCTGTCCAGCAGTTTAATGAATGATTTAATTAGAGTGCAATAAGGTCACCTTAAAAAGACAAAAGCTGAACTTACTCCTTGAGCTGCAGGTGATTCGTCCACTGCCTTCTCCCAGACACGTGCACTCCATCATCATCCAGCCCTGGTATGGTCTTTCCCAGGTCTCGCCAACAACATGGGTCGAACCTGCTACATTGTCATAGCACCTCTCCGCTGTGTAAACACAAAGTGCTGGGTTAGATTCCGAGCCAGGTCATTTTCCATCTGTTTTTCCATCCTGCCTTGTTCCCTCTGCTCACAGCACCTGATCCGTGTGTGTGGGCTTGAGCAGGGAATGCCAACGGGCTATTGCTTTAGGGAGGGAGTGGTGGCATCAGCCGTGCCAATCCTGCCCTCAATCACTGGCCATTTACTTGCTCTTTCCAGCGATCAGGTACACTAACAGCGGGCTGCCCTTTGCAACTCCCCAGAGACTGAAACCAGCTCAATCAATCCTGCCCTTACTGAGCTTGAGATCAGCAGACAGCATCAACTGAAAGCAAGATTGAGTGGCTCAAACGATGCTGTGATCAAAGTTAAGATCAGAGTGGTGCTGGAAAAGCACAGCAGGTCAGGCAGCATCCGAGGAGCAGGAAAATCGATGATTCAGGCAGGAAGTTCCCTCGGACAATATGATCCAGCAGACAGTCAAGATGTTTTGTGTTTCTATGTTTTGAGAGCACCAGTGATTAACTGAGTTACTGCATCATAGCTCTGTTCATTATCAAGCTTCTATCTCTCCACAGAATCAAGTTTTCAACTTCGTTTTTTTTTATGGGAAGGGACGGGGAAAGAATATTACACCATTCATAACCCTTGCATATTCTAACATTTCTGTCATTGTGAATACTTGCCAAAATTTTGGAAGCAAGCACTATGTTGGCTGAGGGATAGGCAGTGGTTAAGTCACAGGGTGAACTCAGTGAACTTCCCCAGTCCTCTCAAGCTGGGGGATCTTTTCTCATCACCCGAGGGGGGTAACCGAGGTCTCAGTTGAACATCGCATCTGAAAGAAAGTACTTCTAACAGTGCAACCCTTCCTTAGCTGTCCACTGGATTGTCATCTGTGATTATGTATTCACTGTTTTGCTGTGAGAAGGCTCCTCTGAGACACAGCTGACATGCCATGGTTCAGCCATTAGAGCGAAACAGCCTTTCATCAACTGACACAAATTTCAGGAGTACATTGAGAATTGAATTAATATTCAAATGCACATATCCTATCCAGAGACAAACAGGTTATGTCAGTGAACTTGAGCTCTAGTTGACAGTGTTAATTGTCACATGACCATCTGGCCTCCAGGGGACAATGCTGTTGGGTCACATGATCACCTTGCTTCCAGTGGACAGTTTTGACTGTCACATGACCTCCAGTGGACCATACTGATTGTCACTTGATCACCAGGCTTCCAGTGGACTGTGCTGTGCATTATCATCTGGCCTCCAATGGACAGTGTTGATTGTCACATGACCACCGGCCTTCCTTAGACAGTGTAAATCATCACATGACCACCGGGCCTCCAATAGAGAGAGTTGACTGACACAGGACACCAGGCTTCCAATGAACTGGGTTGACTGTCACATGACCACCAGACCTCCAGTGGACAGTGCTGATTGTCACATGACCACTGGCTTTCTTTAGACAATGTAAAACATCACATGACCACGAGGCCTCCAGCAGACACTGTTGATTGTCACATGACCTCTAGGGGAACAGTGTTAATCATCACATGACCACCTGGCCTCCAGTGGACTGTGTTAACAGTCAATTGGTCCTCACTGTAGCCTATGTGGCTATCTGTCTTTCTCTGGACAATGTCAATCATATGTTCCATAGGACAATGTGATCCAACAGACAGTCAAGGTGGCCTGGAGGTTTTGTGTTCCTATGTTTTGAGAGCACCAGTCCATTCCAACCCACTCTCACTCTTTGCCAACGCAGAAAAAACTTCCAAACCTAGTCTGACCTTAGTGCATCAATCTGGCTATAAGTAACCTGAGTGAGCTCTTGTAAAGGCTTTGCAAAATTGTCAGCCAGTTGTTTAGAACCAAAAACCTTGTGCCAGGAAAAGAAAATCGTTTACACATATTGGTTTCAATTTTATGACAGAATGGTCTACCTATTGGCTTGCAGGTCCATTCGCCTTTCCCGTTTCCAAGGCAAACACACTCCAACATGTGGCCACCGGTCTCGTGAGGTCTTCGCCAGGTATCACCGATCTTATAGGACTGACCACCCTCATGGCAGCGGTCTGTGGAACACAGGAGGGCAGCAACAATGAAGACCGTTACAAACTGCCCTAGAGTTCGATTCAGGATTTGATCAACACCTCCTTGTCAGGAGGCCTCTGATCAATGTAGCATGTGCAGGGTTTGACGTTACCCATACCTTTTATTATCTTCACACTGACAACAAGGTCCCTCCAAAGAGACCATAACGGCAGTCGGACCATGTGCAATGAACTGGATTGGACTGGGAAGCATCAGTTTCAACCAGCTGGCAAACATCAGAGTGACAGAGCAACAGATGAACCCTGGGAGGGGTCCTGGTAGGAAGGTCCTGATGGGTCAGAGGAGTCTGGAGGGAGGGTATTGGAGGAGTCTGGAGAAGGAAATTGGATGAGTCTGGAGGGAGGGAATTGGAGGAGTCTGGGGGGAGGGAATTGGAGGAGTCTGNNGAGTCTGGTGGGGGTAACTGGAGGAATCTGGAGTGGATGAATTGCAGGAGTCTCAAAGGGGGTAGAGGAATTGGAGGAGTCTGGATGGGGGAGAAATTGAAGGAGTTCTGAGAGAGAATTGGAGGAGTTTGGAGTGGGGGGAATGAAGAATTCTTGAGGTGGAGGGAGTCCAGGAGATGTTGGGGAGGGAATCAAAGGGGTTAGGGGTTGGGGTTGTGTGTTAAAGGAGTAATCCACAGCAATTGGGAATTATGAGAGAGGTCGGGGAGACTGGGGGTGTAAGAGTCCAGAAATGGGAGGGGATATCCCAAAACAGATCTTATTTCTGAAAAGGGATGGAATTTTAAAGGACGGAAGGGAATATTGTTGACAAGAGCAGAAAGCAATGAGTTTCTCTGATCAGGGAGAGGACTGAGATTTAAAACAGGAAGGGGCTCACTGGTAACAAACCCTCCGATGAAAACTTCCTTAATTGGATAGGAACTTGTGCCAGATCCTTTGAAAGATCAGAGGTCAGCTGTGCTTGTCATGCCTGACAGAAGGCATACTGCAGCACATTTCCCCTTTTTAAAACACAGACCCCTTCACTGTGCATGTGACAACACAGAAAGCAAGGCAAAACTCCTCAGGGCATTTGCATAGAGGTCAGAGCACCAAAAGCACAAAGGAATAGATACCAAGAGGGATTCTGATAAGTGGGAACTCGGAATAGGTACAGTCCCACAATAATAGCCCTGGTCACCTACCCGCACTCACTTGATCGCCCACAATGCCCCACACCCATCCTCCTTACTTGCAATGGTACAGCTGATTCTCCCCCTGCCAGCTCCGATGCAGGTACAGTCCCAAATCATGCCATCCTTTGGCCGCTCCCAGGTATCACCAACACGTTGCCTGGTCCCAGTGTACTGGTCATAGCACATCTCCTCAACTGCACAAATTGAAACATAGTCGTCAGGAAGACCTTTTCAATTTGAGAATGACCATCTGCCCACTGCAACACCCCACCACACCGCACCCACAAACTGCCCTCTTGAAGGGTATAATACCTGTCTCAACTCTGAGCTTGGTCTCTTGAGTGCCATCTACAGAGTCCCATTTGACATCCAGCAATCAGGCTGTGCTTAAGGGAACCACACAATATCTGGCACTTTACTGGGCTGGGACACAGAAGATCTGTGCAGATATTAAAAATGAAAGTGCTTGTACCTACATAGCACCTTTCACAATGCCAGACTGTTCCATTGTGCTTTGGCAACCAATGAGGTGCAGTCACTGTTGTATTTTAGGAGATGCCGTACCATTGGTAATGTAATGCATTATTACAAACGCTGATACTGTACAGTAATGCTGCAACACAGTGAGATGTTCACTCCTACTGAAATGCACTGGACTGTAATATAATGAGACTTAACATTGGTAGAGTGAATAAAAACATGAGGGTCTTGGATAGGGTAAAGAGACAAGGTCTTTTCCCTGGGGTGGGGGAGTCCATAACTTGAGGGCATAGGTTTAGGGTGAGAGAGGAAAGATATAAAAGAGACCTAAGGGGCAACTTTTTCACGCAGAGGGAGGTACATGTATGGAATGAGCTGCCAGAGGATGTGGTGAAGGCTGGTACACTTAAAAGGTATCTGGATGGATATATGAATAGGAAGGGTTTAGAGGGATATGTGCCAAATGCTGGCAAATGTAACTAGATTAATTTAGGCTATCTGGTCGGCATGGATGAGTTGGACAGAAGAGTCTGTTTCCGTGCTGTACATATACTGATATTTTAAAGCACTGAATTAATATACCAACATTGTCACACACTGGGTTAATATACTGATACTGTAACGCACTGAGTTAATATACTGACATTGTCACACACTGGCTTAATATACTGATATTGTAACATACTGGCTTGATAGACCGACACTGTAACACACTGGGTTAATAACACTGACACTGTAATACACATTAGTTAATATGCTGATACACTCGCTCTTAAACTTTACTTTTGTATCTCTGGATGAGGACTGTGTACAGTTAGGAGATAGTGCTAGATTCCAAGTTTCATTATTAGGAATGCAGTGTTACTAGCTCTTTTAACTAATAACTTACCGTCAGGCTTCGATTCACAATTCCAACCTTGCCCTGCCCCATAACAGGTACAGATCATGACACGGCCCATGTAAGTACGCTCCCATTGCTGGTTGACGTGGTAAATCTTCCCATTGTCTACACAATAATCTGAACAGGGACAGAGTAGAAAGCACACATGCCATCAATTAAATAGCTCCCAAAAGACCAGATGCATTGCAAGACTAATAACATTCAGCATCTGTGGACAGAAAGATTATGTCTCAGATCTGAACTCTCAGTTCATGGAATACAAACTCATCTTTAGAGGTGAGACTTGGAGATGCCAGTATTGGACTGGGGTGGGCAAACGTCAGAAGTCACATGACACCAGGTTATAGTCCAACAGGTTTACTTGGAATCACAAACTTTCAGGGCACTGCTTCTTCATCAGATGAAATGGATCCAGAGGGACAGAGAGAGTTAATCATAGATATTTCAGAGGTTCTTTTCCAATTCTGGAGAAGGGTCGTCAACCCTTAAATAACAGGCTGCATTTTCCCGACAAAGAAACTCAGGACTGAAAATGTGTTGCTGGAAAAGCGCAACAGGTCAGGCAGCATCCAAGGAGCAGGAGAATCGACGTTTCAGGCATAAGCCCTTCTTCAGGCTTATGCCCGAAACGTCGATTCTCCTGCTCCTTGGATGCTGCCTGACCTGCTGCGCTTTTCCAGCAACACATTTTCAGCTCTGATCTCCAGCATCTGCAGTCCTCACTTTCTCCTCAAAGAAACTCAGGAGCCTGGAACAAATCCCGAGTCACAAATTCATTGGCAACAATGCAGCTTAATTTTACACTGCGCTGCCCTATCCAACCCTTCAAAGTGAATCCTGCAGTTCCACCTCTTGGTGCTCTATGACCTTCTGTGGAGTGCACACTAACCTTCTCAGAGTAGGCAAGATGCAGACCAAGTGCAGGACCCTGTGGTCCCAGTAAAATGCAATTGCTTGTCAAATGCAGGCACTCATGAGGTGAGCTATGACTTTCAATGGCTGGGGGGAATACACCCCAAACTCTTATTTCTCTCTTCATGGGTGCAAATAGCCACCTTTCCTATCATCTTCTGCTTTTAGTTCAGATTTTCAGCATCTTCCAGTGCTGTGCTTTTGCATAAGCTCATTTGCTCTGATTAATAAACCTCTTCTTGTTTCTAACAAACCCATTAGGATTACACTGTTCAATTCCCTGTCAATCCAGACCCCAACATGCATCTTCAACTCTCACTCTTCCCTTACAAGTGATGCAACCAACAAACAGTCAAACCATAAAATCAAGGAAAATGTGTGAGAATGAAATCATATTATTTCTCTTCACAGACATTGATTGACTGACCTTTTAGTATGAAGGTATGAGGGAGAATATAGAGGATTCACGAGAATGGTTGCAAAGAATAAAGGGATCTTCAGTCACATGGAGAAACTGAGGTCACACATCCTGCAGTGGAGCAGGCTAAGGGAAGATCTGTTGGAGGTGTTCGAAAGCCTGAGGGCTATGGACCAAGTAGACAGGGACTGGTTGAAAGATTGAGAATCAGAGGATACTGATTTAAGATGAGTGGCTGAAGGAGCAACAGCGACACAAAGGAACCGTTTCGATCACACAGCAAGTGGTTAGGATCTGGAATACTCCACCTGAGAATGCACTCAGTTTTTGGCTTTCAAGAGGATAATTTGATCATCATCACAGAACCCCTACAGTGTGAGGGCAAACCATCCAGCCCACACTGATCCTCCAACGAGAATCCCACCCACACTCACCCGAATCCTTGTCACCCTGCATTTCCCAATGGCTAACCCACCCAGTCTGCACATCCCTGGGCACCATGGGCAATTTAGCATGGCCAATCCACCTAACCTGCACATTGTTTGACTGGGGGAGGCAACCCATGCAGACACGGGGAGAATGTGCAAACCCCACACAGACAGTCGCCCGAGGGTGGACCTGAACCCAGATCCCTGGCGTAGTGAGGCAGAAGCGGTAATCACCGTGAAGTCCCATTACGTGAACAAAAGGTAAAGGCAGTGGGAGTAAAGGCAGTGGGTGTGGCACTTGCGAATCTTAGAGAAGTGCTTGTATAGACATAAAGCATCAAATGGCCTCTTGCCCTAAACCATTCAACAATTCTGTGGAATCCCAGAATATTTCCTTCCAGATTTCTAGCCAAGTGGCTGTGTCTCATTCAGAATTGCTTAATTTAAACTACATCTGCAAATTAGCTGGAAAAGCTCCCTCCAACTAACCCAAAGACAAACATTCCAGACTAAACTTCCACCGGACTGTCCACCCATCTGAGTGGATCTGTCAGCGAATGGAGGGTGTGTGTTCTCAGTTGACAGACCAAACTCCAATATAAAAGCAGCTCAGGGTGGATGCTAGCTTTAAGCTGTGGAGTCTGCTCAATTGAAAAGAGATGCATGCCTCAATCACCCCAATTCAGGAAGCAGGCAGTTTCTAAACCCTCCCTCATCCAGTTCTCCCCCCCCCCCCCCCCCTCCAATTCCCCTCCCCCAATGGGAGTTCTGGGTCAGGATGTGTTGGCTTCTGTTGCTGAACAGCCCGAACAATAGCATCAAAATTTGCAACACAAAGCGTGAATGTTTGCAAAAAA
Organism: Chiloscyllium plagiosum; assembly: GCF_004010195.1. Lineage (NCBI taxonomy): Eukaryota > Metazoa > Chordata > Chondrichthyes > Orectolobiformes > Hemiscylliidae > Chiloscyllium > Chiloscyllium plagiosum. The sequence goes on along the minus strand of NC_057716.1, from coordinate 28,189,142 downwards.
AAACGTTCGTGCTGTATTTTTTTCAAAAAAAAACATCTTCCCCAGATTATTGAGTTGAAGATTACAAAGAAACCATTTGTCTTTCTCCTTCTCGCCCCAAATAAAGATGTCACATTTTTAAAAAAAAAACAAATGCTGGCTGCTGGAGAAAGCACACTGGAACCACCCAGTAGTCGGGAAACATCTGTGGAGAGAGAGGGACAAAGGTCGTTTGATGCCCTTGTTCTTCAAGCCTGAAATGGAGACTTCAAAAATGTGGTTGACGTTAAGGGATAAAGCACAGAAACGGGTCAGATTGTAACCTCCTAAACTGGCGGCGACAGGGACAAACCGAGAACCAAAGTTAGGTGACGGGTACATGCCCTCGCAGTCACACTGCATTTAACCCCTTGTGCTGTGCAACAAACATAGGGGGCATTCGGCCCCTTACTGCGTGTACTGGCTCTCTTGAAAGCTATTTTCCAAATGATCCGCGACACAAGAAAAAATTTGCAGTCGCTCCGCCGCTAAAAGCCTGATTCACTCCGGATTTTAACTGTAGGAAAGCATCTCAACATCATGTTGGAGTGGCTAACAACAGAGCAAAAGCAACGTCCCTGCAGAACATTATAATGCACATGTTCAGAAAACGTTGGAAGAGTTTGAATGCACATTCTGTAAGGGAAAAGAAAATGTTTCACGGGTACGTTAAAAAACTTTAAACCGGATTCTCTTCCTGTGGAAGACTTACTCTGATTCTGGGTACCTCCATCGTATGGACTCTGCCTCCTACTTTTGCCGACATGGCCGCTGGCTGCATTCAGACACACGGCCAACAACAAGACCCCGACTGTGGAGTGGTGCATTTTCCAGGCACCAGCTCCCCGCTGCCCACTTTCAGAGCCTCCACTGAAAGACGGCCAAGATGTCTGAGAAATACCCCCAACCGTGCTGAAAAGGAGAAGGGAGAGAGAGAGAGAGAAGCAGGGACAGAGGGGACTGGTCCAGAGAGAGGTTGGGGGAATACAAGAGCAAGAAAACGAGAGGCCAGAGAGAGAGAGAAGCTAAAAGACACCTCCCAGCGCACCTTTGGCCAGTGAGTGAACGAGTGTTTGCTTCTGCAGCCCTCTTTATAACATTCTGCAGCCTGTGCCCGGACGGGATGGGTGGACCTTTGGAAGTGCAGGGGGAGGAGGGGTCTCACTTGGACCACATCAATAATATTTACAAGTCTGCCTCTGACATCACTTGAGGACTTTGGGGTGAAAAAAAAGCCTGTTCAGACACTTATCAGACATCAGGCATCTCTCTTAAAGGGGCACCGCATCCCTGAGCCAATCCTGCGCTCCACAACAGACATCCCACATAAGGCAAGGCAGTCATTGTGTGAAGTGATTCACCGCTCGTCTTTAAAGACAGGAAATTCATACTGAAGTATTCTACACATTGCAACAAAGAAGAAAAAACACAGATTTAACTGAACCCAGCTTCTCTCCTGCCAGCTGTTTACTTGCGAGTGCCTTTACTGAACAGTAACTTGACAAATCACTGCTGGGAAGGACTGGAAGACTATTTTTTTTAGGTACAGCTAATCTGGGCTCCTTTTACCAGTTGAAGGGACTGCAAATCTGAGGCAGAGCATGCGTTCGAAAGTCAAGGGGGCGATTGAGGCGGCAACTAAGACGAAAAAGTGTTCGAGTTAATACTTAAATATCTTTAAAGTCACCCCCATACACACACAATTCCTCCATGAGATCTGCAAACATTGAATCCAAAAACATGAGGTATAGATTTGTCCAAATATGTCTGCAAAGCTGATTATATATATATATATAATCATTGTGTGAATTTTACATGAACTCGGTCTGCGAAAAAGGAGCAAAGGGGGGTGAGGGCGGCGGGGCTCGACGACAAAGGAGGTTGGTGGGTGGGGGGGGTTTACAGACATAAACCGAGACAGACTGGGCACTCGATCATAAGCGAGTGACAACCTCCCCGCCGCAATAAACACTCGCAACGAAGAAGTGTGAGGCAGACATTGAATCTTTAAACTCACTCCCCAAGTATTTTACATTGTCTATTCTGTTGAAAGGTGGGAGTTAGAATCGTCGCTTTTGGTGCCCACGAAGTGGGAGATATATTTTTATGCGAACAAAGGTTTGAAAAAAAAACTGGGGATGTTGGGGAAAAAAAACAAGATTGCAAGAAACAAACAAACACGGGAGGTCAGGCAGCACCTGTGGAGAGAAACAGTTAATGTGTAAGATTGATGACCTGGCCTTGAGAGGTCATCCCCGTTTGAAACAAGTCGGTTTCTCTTGCTGCTTGGCCTCTTTCCTGCATTTCTTTCCGTTTAAGATTTACTTTTTGACAGTGATCCCTTTTACACCGGGTCTCTCACCAGCACTGGGACTCTGCAGCAAACCAGACACAACCTGGTATAAAATAAAATGTTACAAAACTCCCAACTCGACAGTGTTCCATTGTTTGCAAAGTACGCCCACCCCCCACGAAAGTTGCAAATTTGCAGGAGCAAAATACTGCTGTTTGGGTTTGGAGATGCCGGTGTTGGACTGGGGTGTGCAAAGTTAAAATATCACACAACACCCGGTTTTAGTCCAACAGGTTTAATTGGAGGCACACTAGCTTTCGGAGCGACGCATCTTCATCAGGTGATTGTGGAGGGCTCGATCCTAACAGAATTTATAGCAAAAATTTACAGTGTGATGTAACTGAAATTATACATTGAAAAATTGATTGTTAAGCCTTTCATCTGTTAGAATACAGTGATACAGTTTCACTTCTTTCATGTGTAAATCACAAAACCTTTTTTTTAAAAGTTGCATTCTCGGGTTAGCTATTAACAATGGTGATAGCTAGACAATATGTTTGGGGGTATCCATAAATGAAACCAGAAACAGCCGGGAATACCCAATCTGTGCAGGGAGGAAAACAGCCAACATTTCCAATTCAATGAAATTTCCTACCAACTGAAGGTGCAATGTAGCTTTCAAAAATAAAATCGGCGAGTTGCCAATCATGGTGCAACGTCACACAGGGTCAAACCCAAACATAAAACAAAGGACTGAGGATGCTGGAGGTCTGAAACCCCAAAAAAAGTATAATTTGCTGGAGAAACTCAGCGGGTCTGGCCAGCATCTGCGGGAAGAAAGCAGAATTAATGTTTGGAGCCTGGTGACTCTCTCCCACAGATGTTGGCCAGACCTGGTGAGTTGCTGTTTTTGAAGTCGGGGTTGAAGACTGAGTGTTTCGGAGAGAATAAAAAATATTGAGACGGGAAGAGTTGCTAAAAGAAAGCGTCAAATAAACCCTTCATATCAAACACCTGAAAAGTGAAGGACTGTTGAATTTCTGCACGTTACTTGGCTCGAATTCGAAAGAGAACGCCGAGAGGCAATGCTGGGGTCATGCACTTTAAATGAAGTAGGGCTCCTGGTTTTGTGTTGACTGTGTGATTCATGTCTTAAGGACTAAGCGTCAGTGCTTCAGTATGTGTACCGGGTACTCCTGATAAGAAAGTAGACGCCGCCTTGTTTATCATTAAGCCGGGGGACAACGTGAGTTGCCAAAGTGTTGAAGGGTGAATCTCTTTCAGTCCGGCTTGGAAACATTCAGTGAGGCTGCTTCCCCGGCTCCCATGAGTGGGAAATGCATCATTCCCCGCAAAATTAACTAGCCGGAGTAACCCCCTCTAACCCGGGAACGAAAGGGATCCGTGCTTATGTATATTGCGGGATGAAACTCACTAATTTTAACAATAATTTTGCAAAGGCGTGTTTTAATCGGTTGCCGAGTCATTCAGAGAGGGCAGATGGCTCCTTGGAGGCCCAGTATAATCCTGTTTAGATCTCCAAGCCCCCCCAGTAATATGGCCATAATTCAACGCCATCAGCATTTAGCTCAAAGACAAACTACCAGACCACACTGCTGCATCGCCATTATTAAAATAAAAGCCTGTTATCTAGGACAGTATTTGGAGGCCACGTGACCCCAACTAGTCTTTGCATTCTATAAAGTCTACCTCTCTGCAGTCCTTCTTCTTAAATGTATTTGTGCAAAAGGAATTCTGGACTCCCTCCTATCGGAAGGATGTCTGAACCTTAAAAGGGTTCAGAAAAGATTTACAAGGATGTTGCCAGGGTTGGAGGATTTGAGCTATAGGGAGAGGCTGAACAGGCTGGGGCTGTTTTCCCTCAAGGGTCAGAGGCTGGGGGGTGACCTTATAGAGGTTTACAAAATTATGAGGGGCATGGATAGGACAAATAGACAAGGTCCTTTCCCTGAGGTGGGGGAGTCCAGAACTAGCAGGGGAATTTGGAGACAAAGGAAATGGGGGGAAGGGGTTTACAGACGTAACTTTCACAGACTGGGTGTTCCACCATAACTGGGGTGAGAGGGAAAAGGGATCTAAGGGGCAACTTTTTTATGCAGAGGGTGGTATGTGTATGGAACGAGCTGCCAGAGGAAGTGGTGGAGGCTGGTTCAGATCCTCTCCTGCTCCACACGTGTGTCATAACAACGGCTTCAAAATACATCAATGTGCCTTAAAAGTGCTTTTCACCTCAACTAGTCTCTGTGGCCATGGTTCCCATAATTCCTCATTCTCTAATTAATGACTTTCTTATATTTGTGAACACTATATTTAACCTCACCACAAAGAACAATGTCTAGAGTCATAGTCATAGAGATGTACAGTATGGAAACAGACCATTTGGTCCAACCCATCCATGCCAACCAGATATCCCTTCCTCACATTATTCCTGTCCATCATCTTACTGACAGGTTACCCTCTTCAACAAGAGAACAGCTCCAACCATGGAATCTTGAAAGTATGGAAGGAGGCTATTCAGCCCATTGAATCCACACTGACCCATTGAGAGCATCCCATCCAGAACTGCTCCCGCCCAACCCCCACCCTATAACCCTGTGCTTCCTGTGTCTAACCCACCTAAACTGCTCATCTCTGAACACTATGGACAATTTTGCATGGTCAATCCACCTAAACTGCACATAGAGTCATACAGATGTACAGCACGGAAACAGACCCTTTGGTCCAACTCATCCATGCCGACCAGATATCCCAACCCAATCTAGTCCTATTTGCCAGCATTTGACCCATATCCCTCTAAACCCTTCCCATTCGTAAACCCATCCAGATGCCTTTTGAATGTTGCAATTGTACCAGCCTCCACCACTTCCTCTGGCTCCCTTTTATATATTTCCCCTTTCACCCTAAACCTATGCCCTCTAGTTCTGGACTCCTTGACCCCAGGGAAAAGACTGTGTCTATTTACCCTATCCATATCCATTTATAAACCTCTATAAGTCACCCCTCAGACTCTGACACTCCATGGAAAACAGCCCCAGCCAATTCAGTTTCTCCCTATAGCTCAAATCCTCCAATTCTGGCAACATCCTTGTAAATCTTTTCTGAACTCTCCAAAATTTCATTACATCCTTCTGATAGGAAGGAGATCACAATTGCAGCAATATTTCAAACATGGGTGAACCAACATCCTGTACAGCTGCAACATGACCTCTCAACTCCTATACTCAATGCTCTGTCCAATAAATGAAAGCATACCAAATGCCTTCTTCACTATCCTATCTACCTGCGACTCTACTTTCAAGGAGCTATGAACCTGCACTCCATGGTCTCTTTGTTCAGCAACACTCCCTAGGACCTTACCATTAAGCGTATAGATCCTGCTCTGATTTGCTTTTCCAAAATGCAGCACCTCACATTTACCTAAATTAAACTCCATCTGCCACTTCTCAGCCCATTGGCCCATCTGATCAAGATCCCATTGTAACCTGAGGTAACTTTCTTCACTGTGCACTATGCCTCCAATTTTGGTGTCATCTGCAAACTTACGAACTATATCTCTTATATTCACATCCAAATCATTTATATAAATGACGAAATGTAGTAGACCCAGCACCGATCCTTATGGAACTCCATTGGTCACAGGCCTCCAGTCTGAAAAACAACCCTCCACCACCACCCTCTGTCTTCTACCTTTGAGCCAGTTCTGTATCCAAATAGCTAGTCCTCCCTGTATTCCATGAGATCTAATGTTGCTAACCAATCTCCTGTGGGGAACATTGTCAAACGCCTTACTGAAGTCTATAAAGATCACATCTACCGCTTTGTCCTCATCTTTGGACTGTGGAAGGAAACCAGAACCCCCCGGAGGAAACCCACACAGACACGGGAAGAATGTGCAAACTCCACACAGACAGTTGCCCAAAGGTGCAATCAAACCCTGGTCCCTGGTGCAGTGAGGCAGCAATGCTAACAACTGGGCCACTGTGCCACCCCACAGCATTTCTAGAAGCAGTCCAGTTTGCATTTTCTCCAGTTTCCTCTGGGTGCTCCGGTTCTTCCCACAATCCAAAAATGTGCAGGTTAGGTGAATTGGTCATGCTAAATTGCCCATAGTGTTAGATATGTTAGTCAGGGGTAAATGGGTCTGGGTGGGTTGCTCTTTGGAGGGTCGGTGTGGACTTGTTGGGCCGAAGGGCCTGTTTCCACATCTCATCTAATCTAATCTAATTTAATCCTCTTTACAATACGGAGATAGTGGATGACACAAATAGCATTCCAAAATCTAAATAATGAAGGAACACGGGGGTTGTTGGAGGTTGTGAAATAAATAAACTTAAGACTATTACTGGAGGAAAAAGTACTAGGGAATCTAATGGGCCTAAAGTCAATAAGAACCTTGACACTGATGGGATGCTTCCCAGGATGTTAAATAAAGTAGTTACAGAGATAGTGCATCCGCTGGGAGTGATCTTTGAAGAATTCTTAGGATGTGGAAATGTCCCATAAGACTGGAAAACAGCCAACATAACACCCTTATTCAAAAGGGTAGGAGACTAAAAACAGGCGACGATAAGTCTGTTCTAAGGAAGGGTCACTCGACTGAAAACGTTAACTCTGATTTCTCTCCACAGATGCTACCAGACCCGCTGAGTTTTTCCAGCAATTTCTGTTTTAGTTTCCACAGTTCTTTCAGTTTTTGTCAACCACAGGGCTGGTTAACTTACCATTTGTTATTAGAGAAAAAAGATATTAGAACCTAATGTAAAGAATGTAATGGCAGAGAATTAGAAATACGTAATATTTAGAAATACATCAGGATGACTTTATGAAGGGGAAGTCATGCCTGATACATTTATCAGAATCTGTTACTCAAGGCAGGATGGATAAAGGGAAGCAGTGGATATAATATATTTGGATTTCCAAAAGTTGTTTGATTAAGTATGACATTTAAGTTTACTTAATACAATAAGAGCCCATGATGGCGGAGGTCATATATTAGCATGGATAGAGAACTGGCTAACTAATAGAAGAGAGAGTTGAGAAAAATAGGTCATTTTCAGGATGGCAATTTGCAACTAATGGAGAACCCCAGGGTTCAGTGCTGGGGCCGCAATTATTTACAACACATGGCCAAGAACTTGGATGATGGAAGTGATTGTACTATCACCAAGGTTACAGATGACACAAAAACGAGTGAGAATGAAAGTGGTGAGGATGACACAAAGAGTCTACAGAGGAATATAGACAGGTTAAGTGAGGCGGGGAAAACTTGGCAGATGGAATGTAATGTTGGAAAATATGAAGTTATGCACTTTGGCAGGAAAACGGAGGAGTTGAACATTATTTAAGTGAAGCAATACTGCAAAATCTGTAGCACAGAGGGATTTGGGAATTCTTATGCAGACATCATGAGAAACTTCGCAAAGCAAATGAAACATCGGTCTTTAGTTCAAAGGAAATGCAGTGTCAAAGTTGAGAGGTTTTGCGACAACTATACAAGGCACTAGTGGGACCATCTCAGGAATACTCTGAACTTGTTCCTTGTTGAAGGAAGGATAGGCTGGCATTGGAGGCACTAGAGAGAAGATTCACCAGGCAGATACCAGCTATGGAGGGACTGTCTTATGAAGGAGAGGTTGAGGAGATTGGGCCTCTAGTCATCAGAAGAATGAGAGGTGACCTACAAGATTCTTAGGGGACCTGATAGTTAGACGTGGAGAGATTGTTTCGCTTTGTGGAAGAATCTAGGCCCAGAGGACACAGTCTCAGAGTAAGGGGTCATCCATTTAAAATACAGATGAAGAGGAATTTCTTCTCTCAGAGAGTAGTGAATTTGCGAAATTCTTTACTGCAGAGGATGGGTAATTTAAGGCTGAGACTGACAGTGTTTGATTAGCAGGGGAATAAAGAGTTACAGGGAAAAGGAAGGAAATTGGAGTTGAAGATCATCAGATCAGTCTCTATTTCAATGAATGGTCAAGTGGACTCAAATAATGGCCTATTTCTCTTCTGACATCATGTGGAGACCAGACTATCATCAGACCCTAGAGGGGGAAGATGTGGCATGGTGGAAATGTAATAGTTTGTAATCCAGAGGACCAGGCTAACATTTGCAGCTGGTAGAATATAAGTGCAGTTAAAACAAAATCTGGAATATAAAATTCGGCAAAAATGAGGACTGCAGATGCTGGAAATCAGAATCTAGGTTAGAGTGGTGCTGGGAAAGCACAGCAGGTCAGGCAGCATCCGAGGAGCAGGAAAATCGACGTTTCTGGTAAAAGCCTTTCTAGCCCTAGTAATGGTGATCATCACAACAACCATCCAGTGCTATAGAGACCTATCTGGTTCACTAACCTTCTTTAGGGAATGAAATCTGATGTCCTTGGCCTAACTATGACTCCAGATACACAGCATTGCAGGTGACTTTGAACTGTTCCCTGAAATGGCTCAGCAAGCCATTCTATTCAAGGGCAATGAGAGACGGGCAATAAATGCTGGCCTTGTCAGCCATGTCCATATCCTGTGAAAGAATTGTTTTAAAAAAGTGTGGACAAATCAAAGCATGGTGGCTCAGTGGTTAGCACTGCTGCCTCACAGCGCCAGGAACCCGGGTTTGATACCAGCCTCTGGCAACTGTCTGTGTGGAGTCTGCACACTCTCCCTGTGTCTGCTTGGATTTCTTATGGGTGCTCCAGTTTCCTTCCACAGTCCAAAGATGGGGAAGGTGTGCAGGTTAGGTGGATTGGCCTTGCTAAATTGCCCATTGTATTCAGGAAATGCAGGGTAGGTGGATTAGCCATGAGAAATGCAGGGTTACGGGATAGGGTAGGTGGCTGGAATGCTCTTCAGAGGGTTAGTGTGGACTCAGTTTCTCATAGAATCTCTACAGTGTGGAAAAAGACCATTTGGCTCAACAAGTCCACACCGACCCTCCAGAGAGTAACCCATCCAGACCCATTCCCCGAACTAATGCACCTAACCCACACATCATTGAACAGTATGAGCAGTTTAGCATGGCCAATTCACCTAACCTGCACATCTTTAGACTGTGGGAGGAAACCCACATAGACACAGGGAGAATGTGTAAACTCCACACAGACAGTCGCCCAAGGATGGAATCGAACCTGGGTTCCTGGTGCTGTGAGGCAGCAGTGCTAATCACTGAGCCACTGTGCCACCCAATGGGTCGGATGGCCTGTTTTCACTCTATAGGAAGTCTAAGAAATTTCAAAATACCATCTCAGCCTCTGGAAAATGGCATCGTGTTTGCTTTTCTCACGGCTATGTTAATCTGTGATACTTGTGAGTCCGTACCACACAATAGCTTTTGCCTCACTACCCCATTTCGGCTTTTACTTTCCAGATTTGGTGATGATGTTGGGGGGCGGGGGGGGAGAAGCGTAATGGAATGAATGTAATTTCTTCACATTTCCAACCAAAGTGCACTCCCTCGCACCCAACGGTAATGGCGTGAATTTGCCGTTTCAGTATACTTTCTCCAGGTTTGATAATGCCTTTACTCTTAACAGCTTGCCCTCAGCAAGCAGTGTTTAATTCCAGTCCCATCTGTCAGTTTGGTTCACTGAGACTCCTGTGGGCTGTTGCAGTGTGAATGAATCAACATGAGGCCAATGTATTTTGCTCGGAATGTTCCAGCTGTTTTTAGTCCAGACCATGAAAGGGTCAGTCTTCACTTTTGACTCATTGCCTACTGGCAGGAAGGAGGGGTCTTGAGGGTGTGGGGGGGGAGGTGGGTTGGTGAGGTTGTAGTCAGCGGGCGGCGGTGGTTAGGGTGGTGTAAGATTGCAACACGTCACCACCGAGGCTAGCGCAGCTTTATCTGACCACAGAATCAGTGAGAACAAGAGCAAGTTTGCATTTCAGTTCTTAAAAATAAATCTGTAAGCCCCTTTTTTAAAGTCGGAACACTGTCTCACCACACCACCTTCGCCATCTGATATCAAGTAGCATGCGCTGGTTAATAAATGTACAAAGGGAAAGGCTTTAACACAAGAATTTTCAAATTCCTTGCCAGAGGCTTGCACTGATTATCCTGTGACCAGTCCCTATAACGGTCTACCAAAAACTAAACATTGTTCAAATCTATTATCAGTAAATTCTAGTTGATCTACCATTTGGAGAGTGGAGTTGAGAAACAGGAGTGGGATAACAGAGAAATTGTAAAATGAAAATTTACTCTGAAACGTTAAAAGCTTCACCACTTTTAGCTCATAATCTCTTGGGCTTCCCATTTCCAATTTCATCATCTTTTTCCCTCTCTCAACCTTTAAGATGCTGCTTCAACCAAGTCTCTTTGACCCTGTGACCTCATAACTCATTGTGTGATTTGGGATCAAACTTGGTTTAGTTCTGCTCCTTTATGGTAACTTCTTACTATGTTTAAGGGTGCTCTATAAATGCAAGTTGTTGTTCATTCGTCTGGTGTTAGAAAACAGTTGGTAGTCGAATCTTGTAATTTTTCGCACAGTGCTTTTTAAAGGCCAATTTCCCTCCTATTCCTGCCTGGGGACTGTGACTGTCATACTCCTGCCCTGTTTTACCTTTTAGTTTTCAGTCAGGTACTGGTCACACTTAGCTCTCCCGTGTAGCACGGAGACTGGATTTGCTTTAACAACATGCATTTACCAGCCGTGCTCAGTTAGTTATTGACTGTGGCTCAGATGTAGCAATCCCACCTCTGAGTCAGAATGTTGAGGGGTTCAGATCCCATTCAAAAGAAAACTGAGCACAAAGCAGACCTTCCCAGTGCGGTACTGCCTTTGTTGGAAGCACTGCCCTTCTGATGAAATTTTAAACCTGTCTGCTCCCTCAGATGTACATTAAAAATTCCACAGTACTATTTCAAAGCAGGGTGGCACCGTGGCTCAGTGGTTAGCACTGCTGCCTCGCAGCAGCAGGGACCCACGTTCAATTCCTACCTCAGGTGACTCTCTGTGTGGAATTTGCACGTTCTTCCCGTGACTGCATTCGGGTGCTCCGGTTTCCTCTAACAGTTCAAAGATGTCCGGGTTAGGTGGATTGGCCATGCTAAATTGCCCGTAGTGTGAAGTTTAGACGGATTAGCCATGGGAAATGCAGGGTTACAGGGATAGGGTAGTGGAGTGGATCTGGGTGGGATGCTCCTGATTGGAGCCTCAGTGTGGATTTGATGGGCTGAATGGCCTGCCTCCACACTCTAGGGATTCTATGATTCTACTGAAAGAATGCCCACTGTCAGAGATGCCTTCTTTCAGATGAGACAGTAAATGCTGTAAAGAATTCCAGGTGCTTTAAATGGAAAGCATGACAATTCTTCTCAAGATCCCAAACAACGTATGTTCCTCAATCAATACATCTAAAACAGGTCATTAGAACGTTGCAGATTCATCACTTTAGCTCATAATCTCTTGGGCCCCATGTTTGTTACACTATTATGGTGATTATAATTCAGAAGTACTTAATTCATTGTAAAGTGCTTTGGGAAGTCCAGGTAATATATAAGATTCGATATGAATGCAATTCTTTCCTTCTAAGTGTAGTCAATTAAAACCATCATTCAGAAGGTTCCTGTTAATATTTGTTCAGCCAGAGCAACACAACATTCCCGAAGCCAAATTCTGCAGAGTACTCCAGAAAACCCACATATAAATTCCACAAGTGATGTCCTCAGGGCAAATGTATTCCTCATGATGTTTTTAAATCCGGTGAAACCTCTGTTGTATGTCAGTGCCCTGCTCAGTGCAAAACTGTGAAAGAATGACCAGCACAAACCAATTGCAATTACCTCTCAGGCTACCCCAGAGCAGTGCTGCCCATATTCTAACCCGCAGTAAGATCCTGTTCAGCCATGAGTCCGGCGCTCACGGGCCCAGGGCTCCAGTCCAACAGCATTTTCATTTTGAAATTCACATCCTTGCTTTCAATTCTTCTCTGACCTCACCCCTCCCTTTCTCTGTAACCTCCTCCAGTGCAATGACTCTCTGATATCTTGGCACTTGTGTAATTCTGGCCCCCTGAGTATCCTGAGTTTAATCTCCAAATTATTGCTGGCTATGTTTTCGTCGGACAGATTCCAGAGTATCCAGTAAGCTCTGGAATTCTCTCCCTAAGCCTCTCTCATCTTCTTTTCTCTGAATATGCTTCTTTGACACAGCTTTTGGTCACTGGACCTCGTATCTCTTTTCTGTCAAAATTTGTCTGAAGCTGCCTTGGAGCACTTCTTTTTTACTATATTAATGGGGATATATCAATGCAACTTGTGGTTGTTAAATGAACTAGTGCTTTAATTGCTGGCTGATTTCTCTTCTTAAGTTGACATGATATAGTGCTTGCGAAAACCTTTGTGGATTAGGGAGTGTCACAATTTATCACAAGCCTGCCCACACCAAGCATAGCTTTTACAGTGTAGGCTGACTTTAGGAAGTGCTCCTCTGTCCTCCTCATTTGCAGGATGGTGTTTGTTCCTCAGCTCAGTTCTATTATGATATAAAATTGAATGGACTGTGCATCAACAGAAATGTGGCACATCCCATCAGAAGATTGTGGTATTTGAATTCACAGAAGTATAAGTGAGATGGGAGCAGACCATTCAGCCCATCAAGTTTGTTCTACCATTCAATCCGATTGTGGTTGATTTCCTGCCTGCATTGCACTTACCCGTCCGTTTCCCAAACCCCTAGATTCCTTGAAGGGCAAAGCATTTGTCTACCGCAGCCTGAAATATTTTCAGCAGCGTACAAACCACAACCCATTAGGGTAGAGAATTCCAAAGATCCACAACCTTTGGGTGAAGAAACATTCCCTCACCTCAGCCACAAGCGACTGGCCTCCTGTCCTGAGAGTGTTGCTCCAGAGCAAGTAGTCGACCACGAGTGAGTGTTGCAGACTGGCACATTCCCAGGTCCAGGATTACACGCTGAGGGACATGTGGGGAGAGACCACTGTCTGAGGTCTTACTGCTCAAAGTAAATGGGTGTCTGTGCAGTTATCGGGCCCTCTTTGTGCCTCAATGCATGCAAAAATAGTCTTACATGTGGAAGAGATGCCTTTAGTTTGTTTGGATAGAGTCAAACTCCAATATCTGTTTGTTTCCTTGACATGCCAGAACCAAACTGCATTTGTGACTGTGTATCGATGCAAAGGTATTCTTTATGAATAAATTATATTTTCTAAATTAAAAATAGCGTGTGTTTTAGATCCGGCAGTCAGGGAAAACAATTTCTCAGCTTCTACCTTGTGCAGCCGCTTCAACATTTTGTATGTTTTGACGTGATCACCTCTCATTCCTCCCAACTCCAGTCAGAATAGGTACAACTTACTCAGCTCCCTCAACACTGCCATTGTGGGAACCAACCTAACAAACTTTCATTGTACCGTCTCCAATGCAAATATATCCTTCCTTAAGCAGGGAGATAAAATTGCACGTAATATTCCAGCTGAATATTTCACACCAAAGCCTTACACAATTGTAGCAAAACTCCAGTCTTCTTGCATTAAACACGGGTTGAGTAACAGAAAGGTTCAGTGAGGTTAACACCATTGATGCGTTGCATGTAGACTTCCAGAAGGCATTTGATACAATGCCATGCCACAGACTTGCAAGAAAAGTTCATGCTCATGCAATAAAAGGGACAGTACTGACATAGATACTGAATTAGCTGAGTGATAAGAAAAAGTCATACAATCATAGTCATAGAGTTGTGCAGCACAGAAACAGACCCTTCTGTCCAACACGTCCATGCCGACCAGATATCCTAAATTAGTCTCGTCCCATTTGCCAGCATTTGACCCGTATCCCTCTAAACCCTTCCTATACCCATCCAGATGCCTTTTAAATGTTGTAATTGTACCAGCCTCCGCCACTTCCTCTGGCAGCTCATTCCATACACGTACCATCCTCTGCGTGAAAATTTTGCCTCTCAGGTCCCTTTTAAATCTTTCCACTCTCACCCTAAACCTATCTGCCATTTAGTTTTGGACTCCCCTACCCTGGAGAAAGGACCTTGGCTATTCATCAGGTCCATGTCCCTCATGATTTTATAAACCTCGATGAGGTCACCTCTCTTCCTCTGACGCTGCAGGGAAAACAGCCCCAGCCTATTCAGCTTCTCCCTACAGCTCAAACCCTCCAATCTTGGCAACATTCTTGGAAATTCTTTCTGCATCCTTTCAAGCTTCATAACATCCTTCCTAAAGCAGGGAGACCAGAACTGAATGTAGTATTCTAAAGGTGGCCAACCAATGACCTATATAGCTGCAACATGACATCGCAACTCCGATATTCAATGCATGGACCAATAAAGGCAAGCATACCAAAGAGAGGGTAATGGTCGGTAGATCATTTTCAGGCCGGAGGAGGGTTTCAAATGGAGTTTTAAAGGAATTGGTATTGAGTTCCTTTCCTCTCCTTAAGTATAACCAATGATCTAGACCTTCGTGTGCAGTGGATAATTATAACATTTGTAGATGAGACAAAACTTGGAAACATTGTAAACTGTGAGGAGAACAGTGTAGAACTTAAAAAGGATGTTGACATATTGGTGGAATGGGCAGGTAGGTGGCAGATGAAGTTCAATATTGAGAAGTGTGTGGTGATGTACTTTAATAGAAAGAACATGTAGATCTGTAAAATATACAATAAGTAGTGCAACTCAGAAGTAGATGCAGAAGCAAAGAGGTGCCACCTAGCTAATCA
Organism: Chiloscyllium plagiosum; assembly: GCF_004010195.1. Classification (NCBI taxonomy): domain Eukaryota; kingdom Metazoa; phylum Chordata; class Chondrichthyes; order Orectolobiformes; family Hemiscylliidae; genus Chiloscyllium; species Chiloscyllium plagiosum. The sequence continues at coordinate 28,174,119 of NC_057716.1, read as the reverse complement.
ACAGCGAGCTTAGACACATTACTATTTGTCTAATTCATTAATATATGCTTCACTTTAAAACTCTCATCCTTCTGCTCGCAGCCCTGCACTTCCTTGTTCCCCTATTTCTTATAAGTTATCTTTAAGTCTCTGCACAAGTTAGGCTAATGGTGGACTCTATGAAAGTTAATCCTTTTCATGACAATTCGGAATTTCCTAAATGATCCTACTGGACTGTTAAAGCATGCTTGTTTTTAGCTATTTTGAAAGAGATGCCGGGAGATCAGTTCAACAAAAACAACTTGCATCCATAAAGCACCTTTGATAGAGCAATGTTCTTGGCGGTGCTTCACAGGAGCATTTTCATCCCTAGTTTTCCATCCCTATGAGAAACTCTGTTCACCACATTCTCCCCCCCCTCCCCGCCTACTGTTCCCCCACATTCTGGCCTTTGGTGCATCCTGCTGTTAATCACTGAATCTTCACTGGCCATATCTTCAGCTACCAAGGCCACAAGCTTGAAGTTGTCTTCCTCTCCCTCCTGTTTCCCCAATGCATCTTGAAACCCACTCCACTGACCTTGACCAAACTTCTAGTCATACATTCACAGGGCTCAATGTCAAACTTTGTCTGTTAATGCTCCTGTGAAGCGCCGCCAAGAACATTGCTCTATCAAAGGCGCTTTATGAATGCAAGTTGTTGTTGTTGTTGTCATTGAACTGATCTCCCCGCACCTCTTTCGAAATAGCTAAAAGCAAGCATGATTTAACAGTCCATCGCTGCACTTTCCACAAGTAGCATCATTTAGGAAATTCCGAATTGTCATGAAAAGGATTAACTTTCATAGAGTCTACCATTATCTTAATTTTTGTGGAGACTTAAAGATAACTTGTAACTTGTGGGCGGCACGGTGGCACAGTGGTTAGCACTGCTGCCTCACAGCGCCAGAGACCCGGGTTCAATTCCCGCCTCAGGCGACTGACTGTGTGGAGTTTGCACATTCTCCCCGTGTCTGCGTGGGTTTCCTCCGGGTGCTCCGGTTTCCTCCCACAATCACAAAGATGTGCAGGTCAGGTGAATTGGCCATGCTAAATTGCCCGTAGTGTTAGGTAAGGGGTAAATGTAGGGGTATGGGTGGGTTGCGCTTCGGCGGGGCGGTGTGGACTTGTTGGGCCGAAGGGCCTGTTTCCACACTGTAAGTAATCTAAATCTAAATCTAAACAGTGGAAGGCGCATGTAATCGATCCCTGTCACCTTACTGGGAGTGTCATCTTACATTTAAGATAATTCAGACATTCAATAAGGGAGATATCCAGAAACCATTTTGCTCAATTTTTATTAACAAACCTGACAACGATGCCCTTCAAAAAGTACTTCTTTTGCTGCAAAGTACTATTGACATGTCTGACGTTTGGGAACAGTGCTACAGAAATACAAAGCCTTTCTTCCTGCAAGTAGGATTCTCATAACCCAGGTCTGGGTTCATGACCTGATATGCCAGGTTCAAATCCCACTGTAGCAGCTGATGGCACTTAAATTCAGTGAATTAAATCCAAGAAGAAGATTCAGATTGAGCCATAGCGTTGTACAGAGGCTCTGGTCCAAGCCACCCAGGTATCCTGAATTAATCTAGTCCCATTTGCCAGTATTTGGCCATATCCCTCCAAACCCTTCCTATTCATATACCCATATAGATGCCTTTTAAATGTTGTAATTGTACCAGCCTCCACCACTTCCTTTGGCAGCTCATTCCATACACACACCACCCTCTGTGTGAAAACATTGTCCCTCAGGTCCCTTTTAAATTTTTCCCCTCTCACCTTAAACCTATCTGCCATCTAGTTTTGGACTCCCTTATCCTGGGAAAAAGACCTTGGCTATTCACCCTGACCATGCCCCTCATGAATTTATAAACCTCTATAAGGTTACCCTTCAGTCTCCGACGCTCCAGGGAAAATACCCGCATTCTATTCAGCATCTCTCTATAATTCACACCCTCCAACCCCAGCAAAGGCATAGAGATATACAGCATGGGGACAGAGCTTCCGGTCCATACTAACCACATATCCCAACCTAATCTAGTCCCATTTGCCAGCATTTGGCCCATATCCCTCTAAACCCTTTCTAATCATGTACCCATCCAGATGCATTTTAAATGCTGCAATTGTAACATCCTCTATTGCTTCCTCTGATAGCTCATTCCATACATGTAGCATCCTCTGTGTGAAAAAGTTGCCCCTCAGGTCCTTTTTAAATCTTTCCCCTCTCATCTTAAACCTCTGCTCTCTAGTTTCGGACTCCCTCAGCCAGGGGAAAAAAATCTTGTCTCTTTACCCTATCCTTGACCCTCCTGATTTTATAAACCTCTATAAGGTCACCCCTCAGCCTCCATCACTGTAGCCTAAATAGCTCCAGCCTATCCAGCCTCTCCTTATGGCTCAAACCTCCCAGCCCCAGCAGCATCCTTGTAAATCTTTTCTGAACCATTCATGTTTAACAACATTGTCCCTAATGCAAGAAGACAGAATTAAATTCAGTATTCCAAAAGTGGCCTTGCTAATGTCCTGTACAACCACAACATCACCTCCCAATTCCTAGACTCTAGTCGTAGAAGTCGTAGAAGTCTACAACATGGAAAAAGGCCCTTTGGCCCATTTAGTCTGCTCTGATCCAAACCAATCAGCAAACTATCCTAACCCCATTTTCCAGCACTTGTCCCATATCCTTGTCAGGCCTGGCATTGCAATAGCACATTTAAAATTTCTATCTATATAACTCTGAGTACACACTTGTAAGAGTGACCATAACATTATCGTGACTGTAAGAAGTTACACTAAAGCAGATTGGATTAAGTTCTTAATCAGGTTAGTTTCCACACTGACGTGGCCCAGCAAGCCAATCAGTTCAAGACAATTGGGGTTTGGCGACAAATTCTGGATTTTTCAGCACCACCAACACCCTATAGAGTATCAAGAGAGAAGAAAGACAAAGGGACATAACTCCAAATTGTTATGGCAAAGCGATACCTCTTTAGTTAGCTCAGTTGGCTGGACAGCCAATTTGCAAAGCAGAGTCAATAAAGGGGTGGCACAGTGGCTCAGTGGTTAGCAGGGACCCAGGTTTGATTCCCGCCTCAGGCGACTGTTTGTATGGAGTTTGCACATTCTCCCTGTGTCTGCATGGGTTTCCTCCGGGTGCTCCGGTTTCTTCCCACAATCCAAAAATGATTAGATTAGATTCCCTACAGTGTGGAAACAGGCCCTTCGGCCCAACAAATCCACACTGATCCTCCGAAGAGTAAACCCATTTCCCTCTGACTAATGCATCTAACACTACGGGCAATTTAGCATGGCCAATTCACCTGACCTGCACATCTTTGGACTGTGGGAGGAAACCTCACACAGACACGGGAAAAATGTGTAAACACCACACAGACAGAGGCTGGAATCGAACCTGGGTCCCTGGTGCTGTGAGGCAGCAGTGCCAACCACTGAACCACTGTAACAATATGCAGGTTAGGTGGACTGACAATGCTAAATTGTCCCATAGTGTCCAGGGATGTGCTGGTTAGATGGGTTAGCCATGGGAAACGCAGGGTTACAGGGATGGGATGGGCCTGGGTGGGATGCACCTTGGAGGGTCAGTGTGGACTCGATGGGCCGAATGACCAGCTTCCACACTGTATATGGTTCTAAAGCCAACAGTGTGGGTTCCATTCCTGCACTGGCTGACATTACCCATGAAGGAAGCTCCTTCTCTGCCTCTCCCCTTGCCTGAAGCACAGTAACCCTCAGTTTAAATCGCCATCAGTCCTCTCTCTGTAATGAGAACCCTATGGTGAATTTATCTTCAAAGACAAAGGGGAGAGTGGAAAATCAGAATGATATCTGGAGAGACTTTTGCTTGCCAAGTTTTTAAAAATGACAGGCCCAAGGCAGCTCAGTGGAGATGAGATACTTATCAGCTTGAATAGCTCAAGGCATGACTGGCTTCCCCCCTGTGCTCCTGTCACCCCTTCTGGCTGTAAAGATGTAAACTTAAGATAGGTATCCTTTGAAGTCTTTCTTTAGCTTTTCAGTCTCTTCCAGGACAAAACAGAAATGTGTATCAGATATCTCACCCTGTAGACTGCCAGCTCTGCAAATGGGCTCTCCAAAGGTTGGTGAAATAGTGCATTAAATAAACTGCAAAGAAATGGAAAGATAAGAGACCCTTTGATCCACCGAGGCTATTTTTTTCAACAAGCTTGCATCCAAAACTCATTGAACTGCTCACCTAGACGGTGGTGAGTCATCAGCTCTTTGAAGTGTTGGCTTGCATTCCAATCAAGTGATGTGGATTCTCTACAATAGACTCACAGATTCCTTACAGTGTGGAAGCAGGCTACACAGCTCAGCGAGTCCACACTGACCTTCCGAACAGCATCCCACCCAAACCCACAACCCCACCCCATCCCTGTAACCTTGCATTTGTCATGTCTAACCCACCTAACCTGCACATCCCTGAAAACTATGGGGCAATTTAGCATGTCCACCACCTAACCTGCACATCTTTGGACTGTGGGAGGAAACCGGAGCACCCAGAAGAAACCCACGCACAAATGGGAGAAAATGCAAACCCACACAGGCAGTCACCCAAGGGTGGAGTCGATTCCTGTCCCTGGCACTGTGAGGCAGCAGTGCTATCCATTGAGCCACCGTGCTGCCTACAAACTAACTACACACAAACAATGATAGAGCTTTTGAACTCTCTTCCAAAAATGGCAACTGATGCTAGATCAGTTGCTAATTCTAAATCTGAGATCGATATATTTTTATTAGTGAAGAGGAATGACACCAACACAACATTGTCCCTGAAAAGGTCCAATCCCACAAGACATTTTAATGTGGCCATAGTGTCACTATACACGAGGTACATTGACGATATTTTCTTCCTCTGGACCCATGGCAAGGAGTCATTGATAAAACTACACAGTGGTATCAACAAGTTTCATCCCACCATCAAACTCACCATGGACTACTCTCTACTATCTGTCTCATTCTTGGACACATGCATCTCCATCAAGGATGGACACCTCAGCACCTCACTCTACTGCAAACCCGCTAGTAATGTCATGATGCTACACTTTTCCAGCTTCCACCTGATACAGATTAAAACAACCATCCCCTATGGACAAGCCTTACACATACATAGGATCTGTTCAGATGAGGAGGAAGGTGACGGACACTCAAGGATGCCCTCATAAGAATGGGGTACGATGCTCAACTCATCGACCGCCAGTTCCGATGTGCCACAGCGAGAAACCGTAATGACATCCTCAGGAGACAGACACGAGCTGCAACCGACAGGGTACCCTTCATTATCCAATACTTCCCAGGAGCTGAAAAACTATGCCATGTTCTTCGCAGCCTGCAACACATTATCAATAAGGATGAGCACCTCGCCAAGATGTTCCCCATACCTCCACTTCTCGCCTTTAAACAACCACCAAACCTCAAACAAATCATTGTTCGTAGCAAACTACCTGGCTTTCAGGACAACTCCACATAACCTTGTCACGGTGGATGCTGCAAGATGTGTCAGTGTCAACATGAATACCACCATTACACGTGGGAACACCTCCCATCATGTACATGGCAGGTACTCATGCGACTCAGCCATTGTTGTCTATCTTATACGCTGCAGGCAAGGATACCCTGGGACATGGCACATTGGCGAGACCAAGCAGAGGCTACGGCAATGGATGAATGGACACCGCACAACAATCAACAGACAGGAGTGTTCCTCCCAGTCAGAGAACATTTCAGTGGTCCAGGACATTTGACCTCAGACCTTCGGGTGACCGTCCTCCAAGGCGGACTCCCGACTCCATTCGGGACAGGCAACAACGTAAAGTGGCTGAGCAGAGGCTGATAGCTAAGCTCCATACCCATAGGGAGGGTCTCAACCGGGACCTTGGGTTCATGTCACACTAAAGGTGACGACCATTGTACTATACACACATACACACACACAAACACACACACACATTCCTGCCACACGTACATATGCACACTCCTACAGACACACAAAATTCCCACAGACCCTCTCTCATATGCTCACACATACACTCCCACACTTAGACACGCACCCTCTCACAGATTTATACCCCTTTACACTCACACACACATACACTCTCTCTCAGACACCCATAACGCCCTCCACCCTCCCACACACCCACATGCACACATACACAGATACGTTTGTGGGGCGAATTTGTACTTGCAGAGTTACATTTCACTTTCCTCAAAAATTGCATGAATCCATGTAAGATTCTGTAAATCCGTTTTTTCGATTAGAATTAGTCGGACCATTGTGGCACAGACAGTCTCACACAGTGTAGCTCACACCTTCAATTCATTATCTGGGCCGGCATGACACCAATTGTTAAAAGTTTGCTTGAGAATGTAACTTGTAAAAAAGTTTTGCGATTTACATATGAAAGAACTGAACCCAACATGGTCATTCTAAAGATGAGAGACCTGACAAACAATCCAGGTCTTTTTCAACATATAATTTCAGTTACATCACACTGTAAACTTTTGCTATAACTTATGTGTCTTGCGATCTTATACTCCACATCCACCTGATGAAGGAGCAGCGCTCCGAAAGCTAGTTCTTCCAAATAAACCTGTTGGACTATAACGTGGTTTTGTGTGATTTTTAACTTTGTCCACCCCAGTCCAACACCGGCGTCTCCACATCAGTAAAGAGAAAGAGCATCAAGCAGAATTGAAATAAAAGAGCCTCACTTCCGAGATCCTCTTCCCACCAGCCCCCTGCGAAGATTATCTAGCCTCACACAAGTTGTACCACCTCCCCCATTCCCCTGAAGCTAGTAAAACCCCTGCAATGCTGGAGGGAGGTGACATGAAGCAGAACCTCTCCTGTGCCATCTCCTCCCAGCTAGAACTGCCCCAATGGCTCTTTAACAAAGAGACACAGACCCCAGATTGCTTTCAGTGTGCTTCTTGTGGTCTGGGAGCCTGAAAAGGCAAGGCAACACCTCTGCTGGGGGTTGCGTCTTCTAAAGATTACAGCGCGCAATTCTCCATGAAGCAAATAGGACTCTTCCTCCACAGACTGAAAAGTCTTTAAGATGTAGGTAACCACAGCTTTCGAATAATTGCCAGCAAATGCCTGGGGGAGAGATGAGACTTTTTATTTCAATCGTGGTTGTTCGGAACTGGAGTGTACTGCCTGAGAGTGTGGGGGAAGCAGATTCAATATTAACCATCGAAAGACAATTGTGCAAATGCTTCAGAAAAAAAAAATCAGGCTAGGAGGAAAGAATGGGACTAATTGGGTGGCTCAAAGAGCTAGCATGGGGCCAGTGGGCCAACTGGCCTCCTTCTGCGCTGTAAGGTTCATGAAGCTGTTTTAGTCGCAGTGATCTGCTCCATGATACGTTCATACGTTCATAGAGATGCACAGCACGGAAACAGACCCTTCGGTCCAACCCGTCCATGCCGACCAGATATCCCAACCCAATCTAGTCCCACCTGCCAGCACCCGGCCCATATCCCTCCAAACCCTTCCCATTCATATACTCATCCAAATGCCTCTTAAATGTTGCAATTGCACCAGCCTCTACCACATTCTCTGGCAGCTCATTCCATACACGTACCACCCTCTGTGTGAAAAATCTGCCGCTTACGTCTCTTTTATATCTTTCCCCTCTCACCCTAAACCTATGCCCTCTAGTTCTGGACTCCCCGACCCCAGGAAAAAGACTTTGTCTATTTACCCTATCCATGCCCCTCATGATTTTATTGATCTCTATAAGGTCACCCCTCAGCCTCTGACGCTCCAGGAAAACAGCCCCAACCTGTTCAGTCTCTCCCTACAGCTCAAATCCTCCAACCCTGGCAACATCTTTGTAAATCTTTTCTGAACCCTTCCAAATTTCACAACATCTTTCCGATAGGCTCAACTTCAGGAGAGGGAATAACCAGCTCTTGGTGGTGAGGACAGGCAGGAGGCTGGAAGAACACAGCAAGCCAGGCAGCACCAGGAGGTGGAGAAATGGATGTTTCAGGTGAAATCCTTCTTCAGGGCTGTGTGTGGTGGGGGGAGCTGCAGATAAAGAGGTGGCAAGGGCAGGGTGGTGAAGTGAGGGTAGGTAGGGGCAGGCAGAAGGTCTGATCCCCAAAGGATCCCTTCACATCCGGCAGAAATTTACCTGTACCTCCACTAATGTCATCTACTCTATCTGTTGCATGTGATGTGATCTCCTCTACATTGGGAAGACAGGGCACCAATGTACGGATTGATTCAGAGAACATCTCTGGGACACCCGCACCAACCAACCCCACCGCCCTATGGCCGATCACTTTAGCTCCCCCTCCCACTCCACCAAGGACATGCAGGTCCTGGGCCTCCTCCATCACCAAACCGTAAACCCAGAGGAAGAATGCCTCATCTTCTGCCTTGGAACCCTGCAACCACATGTTTCCTCATTTCCCCTCCCCCACCTCATCCCAGTCCCAAGTCTCCAACTTGGCACCACCATCTTGACTTGTCCATCGTCTTTCCTAACAATTCGCTCCACCCTCCTCTCTGACCTCTCATCTTCTCCCCACCCCTCATCTACCTATCACATTCCCACATCCCCCTCCCATTTATCTCTCAGCCCCCTGGGCCACAAGCCTCATTCCTAATGAAGAGCTTGTGCCCTAAACGTCAATTCCCCTGCTCCTCGGATGCTGCCTGACCTGCTGTGCTTTTCCAGCACCACAGTCTTGACTCTGATCTCCAGCATCTGCAGTCCTCACCTTCTCCTAGACTTCCATCAGTTTGGATTGTAGGACTGGAATCAGGTTGTCAAAACCCCAGTGTGAACCCTGGAATCTTTCAGAATTAACGATCAAACCCTGGCCCACCACAGCAAGCACAAACCTCAGGGAGCATTGGTAGAGCTGTGGAAAAGGAATTGTGTTTATATTTAAGAAATGACTCGCCACACGCTTTTGTTAATACTGGATGCGGAAGATAAACATGTTTTAGCTGACAGTCAAGAATTGGAAGTTGGCAATTCAAAGAATTCCAACAATGTGGAAACAGGCTATTTGACCCATCGAGTTCACATGGATCCTCTGAAGAGAATGCCACCCAATCCCTGCGATTCCCATGGCTAACCTGCCTACCACTGGACACTATGGGTAATTTCCCATGCCCGATCGACCTAATTTGAACATCCTAGGGCTGTAGGAGGAAACCAGAGCAAAGTCATGCAGGCACAGGGAGAATGTGCAGGCTCCACACAATTGCCTGAGGCTGGAATCGAACCTAGGTCCCTGGCACTGTGAGGCAGAAGTGCTAACCGCTGAGCCACCGTGCCGTCCACGATTATATTTTCCATGTCCATGATTTGTCTCCCATGTGGTTTTGTCTTTGGCAATGCCTATGTGGTGTCTTCATCAGTTTTGTGAAGACCTTCAGGAATGTTAACTCCATGCTGTGGTTCTGTTCGCCGAGCTGGAAGTTTTTGTTGCAAACGTTTCGTCCCCTGTCTAGGTGACATCCTCAGTGCTTGGGAGCCTCCTGTGAAGCGCTTCTGTGGTGTTTCATCCGGCATTTATAGTGGCCTGTCCCTGCCGCTTCCGGTTGTCAGTTTCAGCTGTCCGCTGTAGTGGCCGGTATATTGGGTCCAGGTCGATGTGTTTGTTGATGGAGTTTGTGGATGAGTGCCATGCTTCTAGGAATTCCCTGGCTGTTCTTTGTTTCGTTTACTCCACACTCACAGGAATCCGATTAACGAGAGAGGAAGAAAAGGACAACCAACTCCCATTCCTAGACGTGAGGGTACAGAGAACACCAAACGGAGAATTCACCACTAAGGTACACAGGAAAGCCACACACACAGACCAAGTCCTGAACTATGAGAGCAACCACCCCAATACACACAAACGAAGTTGCATCAAGACACTATTCAAAAGGGCCACAACACACTGCAGCACACCAGAACTGCAAAAAGAGGAAGAGGAACACCTATACAAGGTATCCGCAAAAAACGGATAACCTCGCAATTTCATGAACAGATGCCTAAGGGAGAGACAACAGAACGAGGACATGCCGCAACATGGCTAGCCACACTACCATACATCAAGAACATCTCTGAAATGACAGCCAGACTACTGCGACAACTAGGACTTATAACAGCACACAAAACAACAGCCACACTCAGACAACAACTCACCAGAACGAAGGACCAATACCCAGCATGAGCAAAACTAATGTAGTGTACAAAATCCCATGCAAGGACTGCACAAAACACTATATAGGACAAACAGGAAGACAGCTAACGATCCGCATCCACAAACCTCAACTAGCCACGAAACGACATGACCAGCTATCCCTAGTAGCCACACACGCAGACGACAAGCAACATGAACTCGACTGG
>NC_057716.1:28141527-28163231 GCF_004010195.1 Chiloscyllium plagiosum | reverse complement strand
GCCACTACAGCGGACAGCTGAAACTGACAACCGGAAGCGGCAGGAACAGGCCACTATAAATGCCGGAGGAAACACCACAGAAGCCCTTCACAGGAGGCTCCCAAGCACTGAGGATGTCACCTAGACAGGGGACGAAACGTTTGCAACAAAAACTTCCAGCTCAGCGAACAGAACCACAGCAACGAGCACCCGAGCTACAAATCTTCTCACAAACTTTGAATGTTAACTCCATTTACACAGCAAATCCTGACGGAAATGCGAAGTATTTCACAGACGCTCCTGAAATTGCTTCTTTTTATATTAGATTAGATTAGATTACCTACCGGTCCACACCGACCCTCCGAAGAGTAACCCACCCAGACCTATTTCCCTCTGACTAATGAACCTAACACTCTGGGCAATTTAGCATGGCCAATTCACCTGACTGGCGCATCTTTGGACTGTGGGAGGAAACCGGAGCACCCGGAGGAAACCCACACAAACACGGGGAGAGTGTGCAAACTCCACACAGAGAGTCGCCCGAGGCTGGAATCTGAACCTGGGACCCTGGTGCTGTGAGGCAACAGTGCTAACCACTGAGCCACCGTGCCACCCCCTCTTAAGTACAGTCGCCACTGGAACCAGCATGAAAGCGGCTCCCAAACTGTGTATGGTTAACCGAATCAGCTCAATGTGTTGGATGATCAGTGTTTGATCATTCTGGCTGAGAGATTTAACACAGCCCAGGTTACCAGCAGGGCCGAAAATCCTTTACGCCTGCCTGAGCAGCAAGACACAGGTCAACCTAAACTTCCACCCGAAATGATTGCTCCTCTGGCTGTGCATCATTCCTTCGGTACTGCACTGGGAAGTGTTAGACCAGCTCATCGGGCCAGGAGTCCAACCTTCTCATCTGTCAGTGCTAGCAACTGAGCCAAGCTTCAATGTTCTGGGCACTCCCCTACCTCTCCTCCAGAAAAATTGAAACCTCCTTCTTAGCCATGTCCCTCAACAATGTCATAGGAACCACAGAGTCATGCAGTCCAGGGAAGACGCTGAGGCCCATCAAATCTGCACTGCCAGAAATACACCAAATCCGTGCTGGTCCCACTAAGCCCCTATACATGAATGTTATGACACCTCAGTGAATGAATCATTGATTAATTTGTTGTCACGTGTATTTTGCAGTGAAATACCATAAAATACGGTGAACAGCTTTCATTTGTTGCCATAATCCGTTGCTGTTTTGATAGTTTAAAGACTAAGAGAATATGAAAAGTTATGGTTGAAGGAGAAGTCCATCTCCAGACGAATTCTGAGCTGGCTCTGTTCCACCATCCCCCTTCGCCAGGCCCAAATGATCGTCAAACTCGTTGATCCTCAGGTGCCATTGTTTGCCGCTGGGCTGACTAACCCTCGTCATGCCCTGCGCCGGGCACACCAACATCGGAGACTGTCACCGTGGTCCTTATTGCCGTGAAGCCCACCTGCCATAGCTTCGCCACTACCAGTGCCAGACCTTCACCGCTGACCCTCAGACGCCATTTGTTACTGCTGGGCCTACTTGACTGATGCTGCCTCCGAACTTGCTTTCCCCCCACACTGGGCATGCACTCTCCCCCACACTGGGCTTGTTCTCTCCTCCACACTGCACTTGCTCTCTCCCCCCACCCCCCTGCACTGGACCACTCTCCCCCCGCACTGGGCCTGCTCTCCCCCAGCACTGGACCCACTCTCCCACCGCACTGGGTTCGCTTTTTCCTCCCGCACTGGGCCTGCTCTCCCCTCTGTGCTGGGTTTGCTCCCTCTCCATACATGTCTCTCCATCTGGGAGGAGCCGATTCTGTTGCCACCACTTCTGCACGTGCCCACCTTCCTCCTGCCAAAGATGCCAAGAGAGTGTTTGAAACAAGAAAAAGAGCAGAAATGAAAAGAAGAAAAAAACAGAAACAAAGAAAGCAGATGGGAGCGGATGTGCCCCAGACCAGGAGCTCAGACGCAGCGCTGTTACTCTGCCGCCATCTTGGCTCACTGTTGTCCTCCAGATAGTTTCTGAAGTTTCTGAGGTAATTTGCCTCAACTACCCTCCAGACAGCTTTTCAAATGCCCACCACTACCACCACCTCTGGACGTAAAATAATCTTTCTTCAAAACCTCTCTAAACCCTCTGCCTTTCACCTTAAAAGTGTGGCTCTCCCACCCCACCCTCCCACCATATTGTTTCTAGAAAAAAAAAGCCAAAATCAACATGACCTTCATCTGACAGCGATGTTTCCTGCAAATCCAAACTAACTTGATTGCTGCCTTGGTTACGTTTTACCTGAGGTGTCAAACTTGGCTCGCAGGTAACCCTATTCATTGATTGACAGGTCTGCCTTAGGCCACAATCCCGAAGACTTGAAGATGCGCACGAAATCAAACTTGAGATTCAAGCTGCCATCCCGAGGGTGTGCAGCACGGTCAGAGGTGCTGTCTTCATTAAACCAAGACCTTGCTTTCCCTCTTTAGGTGATTTCAAATGATCCCACAGAAGCACTGTGAATGGCAGGGGACATCCCCCTGGCCAGTAGTAGCACTCAAGCGATATCAATTAATCAGGAAATAATGAGCTGTTCATTTCTCCCATGGCCATGGAGAGGAAATTTAGCCTGGTCACATGAAGAAAGTAATTGTATGGCTGTTTGAAAGACCAGTGGGAAACTAACTTGAGTTTATTAAGAAGGTTAGTAAGTACAAGCAAGTTGTATTTTGTTTGGAACTGGTTTTAACTTCAATTACAATCCAGGCAGTTGCTGATTAGTGAACTTTCCTACGCTTCTCAATAGCTTACAAAGAGTCTGCAGAGACATGGTCAGGTTAAGTGAATGGGCAAAAACTTGGCAGACAGAACATAATGTGGGGAAATGTGAGTTTATGCGCTTTGGCAACATGAAGAGATTATTGAAACTTATAAGACTCCTCAGAGACTTTATCGGGTGGATGTTGAAAGTTTGCTTTCCCTGGTGAATCCCTACAGTCTGGAAGCAGGCCATTCTGCCCATTGAGACCACACCTACCCTCTGAACAGCATCCCACCCAGACCAATCCCTGTAACCATACATTTCCTATGACTAACCCACCTAGCCTGCACATTCCTGGATACTATGGAGCAATTTAACATGGCCAATCCAGCTAACCTACACACCTTTGGACTGTGGGCGGAAACCCACACAGGGAGAACACGCAAACTCCACCCAGACAGTCACCCAAGGGTAGAATCGAACCTGGATCCCTGGTGATGTGAAGCAGCAGTGCCAACCTCTGAGTTACCATGCCGCCCTGTGGGAAAGTCTTATTAGAGGGCAGCATCTTAGAACGAGGGTTTGCCCAGTAAGGAGGAATTTCTTCTTTCACAGGATAGTGAATCTGTGGAATTTTTTACAGCAGAGGGATGCCCTGGCAGGATTAATAACTGCATTCAAGGCTGAGATAGGTAGGCTTTTAAACAGTGAAGGAATCAAAGGTTATGGGGAAAAGGCAGCATCGTCAGACAAGCCATGATCTCTTTGAATGGCAGAACAGACTCAATGGGCTGAATGGCTGACATTGGCACCTCCATTGTCTGGTCTTATGGCAATCAACACTTTGGGCACATCGATCAATTCTGCGATGAACATAGAACATAAAACAAAGAACATTACCGCGCAGTGCAGGCCCTTCGGCCCTCGATGTTGCACCGACCTGTGGAACCAATCTGAAGCCCATCTAATCTACGCTATTCCATTCGCGTCCATATGTTTATGATTGTCATGTGATCTTCATGTGCTACTGCACCAGCAGATGGCAATGTCATACCAGACACATTCCATTCTCAGTGCTACTTAGACTCTGCTCATCTCGTTAATGACAATTTTGCACAGCTATAAATATCACCTTGAGCACTATAAGAGGTGAGATGTAGTCATACTGGCTCCAAACTGGGTGTAATTCATCCAGAATCCTTTTAATGCTTTTTTCAGTGACATTTTGGCCTCAGCTTCCTACAATGAGCCAATCGAAACCAGGCTCCCCTATCCCCAGCCTCAATACTCTCTCCGAATATAAAGAAGATCAATACTAATTAATAAGCCATTTCCCCATCATGTTTAAACATCAAAATGCTTTGTGCAATTTTGGTGTCATATTTCCTTGTGTTATAAGTGGCCAAACTGCAGAGGGTACCTGTTTCCCTGGTTTGCAAAGCACTTTGGGATATCCTGAGATTGTGAAAGGTGCTACATCAATGCAAGTCTTTGTTTAACTCAGCTACACCAATTTGACGCAATGAAGGAGATTTAGTCTTGAACATTTCCGTGTAAACTGTGGCTCACCCATTGGCATTGTTCAAAGAGAAGATTGTGGTTGTAGCACGTGATGCAATGTTTCACTGTGGACCTTGGCTATCCTTTTATGGCTACTCTTTTCAGTAACTCTTATGTGAATTCAGGTCATTGTGGCTGATTGCAATTTTCTGAGATGAACCGCCTGTCAGAAAATTGTTTGTAAACAGCAGTTGGCGTTTCATAGTTATTTGTTCTTAGTTGTTTTGAATTTGCCTGCATCTTGTTTTACATCTGTGGGATATATTGAGGCTAACTTTCACAGCGGAGTTGCGAAGATCAAGTCGAGAAATCGCTATGGGATGGGAGGGCAGGCGAGAGCCAAAGGCCAGGGGCCGAGAATGGAAGTCAGCTACAAATCCCCTTCCCTGTTTTCGGGGACCTGGGCCCAGCTGTATTAAATGCTATTCATCGCTCCAAGCCTCACCCATTGCATCCCTTCAAACCTCCCCCCCCCCCCAGCTGATGTCCCTTCATAATCCCATAGGTCCCTTCACACCCCGTCATATCTCCCATCAAGCGGCTAACCACTTAAAACCTTGTTAAAGCTAGCAATCAAGTTGACTGTATAGGACCCTGCTTAGATAATGTTGAAACTTTATTGCTGGAACAGCACAGCAGGTCAGGCAGCATCCAGGGAACAGGAGATTCGACGTTTCGGGCACAGGCCCTTCTTCAGGAATGAGCAGAGAGTGTTCAGCAGGAGAAGATAAAAGGTAGGGAGGAGGGACTTGGAGGAGGGGCGTTGGAAATGTGATAGGTGGAAAGAGGTCAAGGTGAGGGTGATAGGTCGGAGTAGGATGGAGGCGGAGAGGTCAAGAAGAAGACTGCAGGTCAGGAAGGCGGTGCCGGGCTGGAGGGATTCGGCTGAGACAAGGTGGGGGGAGGGGGGATGAAGAAACTGGTGAAGTCCAGTTAACATGGCCAATCCACCTAACCTCTTCAGACTGTGGGAGGAAACCAGAGCACTCAGAGCAAACCTACGCAGACGCAGGGAGAATGTGCAAACTCCACACAGACAGTCGCCCGAGGCTGGAATCAAACCCGGGTCCCGTGAGGCAGCAGTGCTGACCACTGAGCCACTGTGCCACTCTGCTTATGCCTCTCCCATAAAAAAAGTGTGGTTCCCACACTGTGGGTGGATACTGTTAGAGTGATGAAGGTGTGGGGTGCAGATTGGATTGAGTTCCAAGGGACGGGGTGATGGCAAGGCTGGGGAAAACCATTCACACTGATTGAAGTACTTCAGCAGGCTTCATCCCACTGCTGCCGGTATTCAACAAAAGACCTACAGGGAGACTGGAGAACACAATGGGTTTCTCGCTTTGGGGTTGTGCCAGACCAAGGAGATCCCACTGAGGACTACTCCATTCCATCCTTGCCACTGACCCTCCTCCGGCCCCTACTGAACCTCAACCCTCCCCGATTCCTATTTGTACCTTATGGTGTTGGGGGAAGATCCATGGCCTATCACTCCGAAGTGCATTACCGGCAGCAGCCACCGCTCCTGGTGGCATTGCTGGTATCAGGTGAGCTCCTGGACTCTTCCTAAGTGGCAGCTCTTCCAGCTGGGTTCGCTGCTCTGTCAAGTGGTTGGTCCATTCAAAGAGTCGTCACGGTTTGAAGATGTCCATGAAGAGTCTGAGGCAGAATGTTGAAAATACAAATCAGTGGCACTGGAATTTGAAACCTTCTGCCTCTGACAGAGTACTATATCGGAAATTCCGTATCGCGAGTGTGTAGTGTGGCATTAGGTACTCGGTGTTGACAGCAATGGTATCTGACCCAGATTAATCCCCTGAATATTTTCACTGATTACTACAATAGGTTCATGGTAGAAACACTATTAGATTTGACTAAGAGAATTAAAAACAACCACATACCCATCTCATTGGAGAAAACTTGGAGGTATTCAGTTGTCAGCTTTTATTCCCTACATGGTAGTATTTCTATCCCAGACCTGAGATTAAAGGATATTGCTGAGCTGCTTTACAGATTCATTGTGGCAGGCTTTGGTCTCACCCCCATGAATTGATCTGACAGAAACACATGGAACATGGGGCGGAGTATTGGACAAGATTCATGAGCAGTATTCCTTCTGTTCCCATTTGAATTGAAAACATGAAAGGGTTCATGAAAATCCAACACAAGCGAACTTTTAGTGAATCATAGAATCCCTACAGAAGCAGAAAAAAGGCCATTCAGCCCACCAAGTCTGCGCCAACCATCCAAAAAGTATCCCTATCCCCAATGCCAGTAAGGAGGGAATTCCAGGTGACGGGGAGGTTTTCAGCAGGGTCACAGAAGCGGGTGGAGGTGGAGCTGGTTTGAAAGAAGATGGGAGTAGGTGGAAATGTAGGAGGGTATCTCCTTAGGGCAGCACGGTTGCTCAGTGGTTAGCACTGCTGCCTCACAGTGCCAGGGACCCAGGTTCATCCCCACCCTTGGGCGACTGTTTGCACATTCTGAAAATGTGTTGCTGGAATAGCGCAGCAGGTCAGGCAGCATCCAAGGCACAGGAGAATCAACGTTTCGGGCATGAGCCCTTCTTCAGGAATGAGGAAGGTGTGCCAAGCAGGCTAAGATAAAAGGTTGGGAGGAGGGACTTGGGGGAGGGGCGTTGGGAATGCGATAGGTGGAAGGAGGTTAAGGTGAGGGTGATAGGCCGGAGTGGGGGTGGGAGGTGGAGAGGTCAGGAAGAAGATTGCAGGTTAGGAAGGTGGTGCTGATTTCGAGGGTTGGGATTGAGACAAGGTGGGGGGAGGGGAAATGAGGAAACTGGAGAAATCTGAGTTCATCCCTTGTGATTGGAGGGTTCCTAGGCGGAACCTCCTTCCACCTATCACATTCCCAACGCCCCTCCCCCAAGTCCCTCCTCCCTACCTTTTATCTTAGCCTGCTTGGCACACCTTCCTCATTCCTGAAGAAGGGCTCATGCCCGAAACGTTGATTCTCCTGTACCTTGGATGCTGCCTGACCTGCTGTACTTTTCCAGCAACACATTTTCAGCTCTGATCTCCAGCATCTGCAGTCCTCACTTTCTCCTGTTTGCACATTCTCCCTATGTCTGTGCTGGTTTCCTCCCACAGTCCAAAGATGTGTTGGTTAGGTGGACTGGCTATGCTAAATTGTCCACAGCTTCCAGGGATGTGTGGTCTAGGTGGGTTTGCATTATACAACATGGAAAAAGACCTTTCAGTCCAACTTGTCCATACTGACCAGATATCCTAAACTGATCTAGTCCCATTTGCCAGCATTTGGCCCATATCCCTCTAAATCTTTCCTATTCATGTCCCTGTCCAAATGTCTTTTAAATTGTGTCATTGTACCCACCTCCACTTCCTCCTCTGGCAGCTCGTTCTATACATGCACCACCCTAAGAGTTGACTCTTAGGTCCCTTTTAAATCTTTCTCCTCTCACCTTAAACCTATTCCTTCTAGTTTTGTACTCCTCTGCCCTGGGATTAGCCTTGGCAAAATGTGGAGATAGGGTGGGCCTGGGTGGGATGCTCTGTGGAGGGTCAGTGTGGACTCAATGGACTGAATGGCCTCTTTCGGTTCTGTAGAGATTCTATGACTGTGCCCCCAATAGGTCCTAATGATCTACTTCTGCTCCTACACTTTACATTCTTATCAACCGTACATGGGCTCTGTAATAATGCCGTCCATTGAGAACCTCAATTGACCATTAATTCTTTATTTACATATGGCGGGAGGCCTGCCAATTTATCTGCCCACCTTCTTTATGATGGGCATCTGCCTGGGGCCCGGGGGTGGGGGTGACAGTGACTGGGAAGGTGGTGAGCTAGCCAGCCAACTTGGCAGCCTGCCTGCACAGTTCAAAGGGTGAATTCAGGAACGAGAAAAGGGATTTGAAGCATTAACTCTGAGGGATAGTCTCTTTCTCAAATCTAGTCCAAGGCATTCAGTGCAGGCAGGCTGAACGGAGGTCCAGTTTCAACACTGGCAGATGAAAAACTAACAAAGATCAAGTCGCAACAAGAGGTAATAGGTACTGGCTTTCACTTTTACATTTTGAGTAATGTTTATTACTATTAGACAAACATCTCAGTATTAAGAAGATTGACTAAAGCCAGTGAGGTTCAACAGTATCAGCATTGCTCGTTAGCAAAAGCATGGTTAATTAATGATCAAAAAAAAAATGGTAGGGCAATTCCTACCTCGGGAATACACCTCTGCTGTGCGGGAACACCAGGATGCTTCCCATGCCCGTTTGTGCAGATCGTGTGCCATCAGTTGGGTAGCTGGTGCCCTGGGCTTTTGGAACCAGAGCAGCGGCTGGAACCGGAGCATCCATGAGGCTGGGAGCAGGTTTATTGATGCAGCTACTCCGAGTGCCAGGGGGAGATGGAGCTGGGTGACCCGACAGGCAGCTGGTAATGAGGGCATTCCGCTCTCCAAACCAACACTGGGACTCACCTGGGCAACCAGAAGCAAGTTCATGGCGCCAGGGGTGGCTCAGCTGTACATGTTAGCGTAGAATGGGGGAGGGCAGGTCGAAGGGAGACTGGAAGAACATACTGTTGCAGTAGTTAGGGGAATAGTTAGACGTATCTGTGGTGGCAAACTTTAATCCAGGATGGCACGTTGCCTCCCTGGTGCCTGTGTCAAGAGTCCCCACATAGCACCCACAGAGCCCCTGAGGGGAGGTGGAAGGGTAAACGGCCAACACTCATGCCCCTCATTGTCATGAATGACCGAGCTAGGAGAAGACTGGATGCAGTCCAGAAATCAGAATCTGTAGGGCTCAATAGAAAATTAGCATGCAGAGCCTCAGAAGTGGCAATCTCCAGATTACTCCCTGTATGTACGGTTATAGAGTCATAGAGATATACAGCACAGAAACAGACCCTTCGGTCCAACCCGTCCATGCCGACCAGTTATCCCAACCCAATCTAGTCCCACGTGCCAGCACCTGGCCTATATCCCTCCAAACCCTTCCTATTCATATACTCATCCAGATGCTTTTTAAATGCTATAATTTTACCCATTTCCTTCACTTCCTCTGACAGCTCATTCCATGCACACACTACACTCTGAGTGAAAGATTTTCCCCTTGGGTCCTTTTCAAATCTTTCCCTTCTCACCTTAAACTTATGCTGTCTAGTTTTGGACTCCTCTACCCTGGGGAAGAGACCTTGGCTATTCCCCTTATCCAAGCCCCTCATGATTTTATAAAGCTCAATAAGGTCACCCCTCAGCCTCTGACGCTCCAGAGAAAATAGCCCCAGCCTGTTCAGCCTCTCCCTGTAGCTCAGATCCTCCAACCGCAGCAACCTCCTTGTCAATCTTGTAGAAACCTTTCAAATTACAGAACGTCTTTCCTCTAGCAGGGAGACCAGAATTGAACACAGTATTCTAAAATGTGGCCTCACCCACGTCTTGTACAGCCACAACATGATGACCCAACTCTTATACTCAATGCACTGGCCAATGAAGGCACGCCTTCTTCATCACCCCGTCTACCTGTGACTCCATTTTCAAGGAACTCTGCACCCACACCCCTCGGGCTCTTTGTTCGGTAGGGTCCCAGGGCCCTTCTGTTTGCTCAAGGAAGATAACATAGGAACTGAAGGATCAAACGGATGCACGTGTGACTGGAGAGAGGGAGGGCCTTGGATTCCTGGCACACTGGGATGGACTAGGAGAGGGTGGGATTTGTCCGTGCTGGGTGGTTTGCTCCTGAACAGTGGAAGCAGGATCTCATAACATTGAGGAATACCAGGGTGCACAAAACATTGGGGGAGATAGATCGCACCAGAATAGGGAATAGTAACTTCTTAAATGGAGTCAGCGTGAGGGGAAAATCAATAAACTCTAAATCAGGATTGCTTTTGTGAGAGCATGGTAAATAAAATTGATGAGTTGCATGAACACTTTATTGTGAGGAACTGTAATCTCATTGTTAGAACAGCGACGTGACTCTAAGAAGGGTAGGCCTCAGTATTTAATGTGTTAAGCGGGAGGGTGCTCAAGGAAATAAAAGGGGATGGGGTGGCAGTGTTGATTAAGGAGTCATTGATTGAGATTGCAGATGTCCTAAAAGGGTCAACCACAGACTCTGTCTGGTTAGAGCTAAGGAACAAAAAAGTTGCAATTATATTGCTCGCTCTAGCCAATAGACCATCAGCTAGTGGGAAAGGTGTCAATGAACTGCATGGAAATTACAGAGACCTGCAAGAAGTGTAGGGTACCAATAATGGAGGACTTTAATTATTCAAGTATAGGCTGGAAAGGTGGAGGCATAAAAGGCAGAAGGGTGTTGAGAGTTCCTTGAACCAAAACACTGAAAGAACTGCAGACGCTGCAAATCAGAAATAAAAACAGAAGCTGCTGGAAAAGCTCAGCAGGTCTGACAGCACCTGGGGAGAGAAATCAAAGCTAATGTTTCAAGTCAAGTGAGCCTTCATCAGAACTCCTTGAATGTGGATCAGGTAAATATTCGACCTAGCAGGTAAGCGGATCAAGTACAATTAGGAACAGCATTCCCTAATGGGGTGATACGGTGGCTCAGTGGTTAGCACGGCTGCCTCACAGCACCAGGGACTCGGGTTCGATCCCAGCCATGGGTGACTGTCTGTGTGGGTTTTCTCTGGGTGCTCTGGTTTCCTCCCACAATCCAATGATGTGCACATTAGGTGAATTGGTTATGCTAAATTGCCCATAGCGTTAGGTGCATTAGTCAGGGGTAAATATAGGAGAAAGTGAGGACTGCAGATGCTGGAGATCAGAGCTGAAAATGTGTTGCTGGAAAAGCGCAGCAGGTCAGGCAGCATCCAAGGAGCAGGAGAATTGACGTTTAGGGCATGAGCCCTTCTTCAGGAAGGAATGAGCCCTGAAGAAGGGCTCATGCCCGAAACATCGATTCTCCTGCTCCAGGGGTAAATATAGGGTAAGGGAATGCGTCTGGGAAGGTTACTCTTCGAAGGGGCAGTGTAGACTTGTTGGGCTGAAGGGCCTGTTTCCACACTGTAGGGAATCTAATTCCCTGTATTGCAAAGTTTAGGATGACTACAGAAAGGCATAATACACCAGACACCACTAACCTCAGAGCAAAAACAACATCATCAAACTAGTGGATCTATGCCTTACCACCCACTTCACCTTCAACAACAGAACACCCATGGGATCTCCGATATCAGGGTTCTTAGCAGACGCAGTAATGCAGAGACTCAAACTAACAGCTCTGCCAACCATTCAACCCAAACTCTGGGTCCACTATGTGGATGACACCTTTGTCATCACTAAATGAAATAAACTAGAAGAAATCTTCAAGACCATTAATAATACCCTCACTGGCATCAAATTCACTAAAGAGGAGGAAAACAACAACAAACTGCCATTCCTGGATGTTGCAGTAAAGTGAACAGCCAATGGGGAACTTCAAACCAGCGTCTACAGAAAAACAACACATACAGACCAAATATTGAACAACAAAAGCAATCATCCCAACACCCACAAAAGAAGCTGCATTAAAACATTAAACCACTACACACTGCAGCACAGAGGAACTACGCAGAGCAGAGGAAAATCACCTAAACAGTGTATTCAAAAAGAACGGGTACCCAATGAACACAGTCCGCCGCTTCCTCGGCAACAAACCCAAACAAACAGACCAAACTCGTCCAGAAACCCTAGCCACTCTCCCCTACATCAAAGACATCTCAGAAAGGGCTGCCAGACTACTCAGACCCATTGGCATCATGGTAGCCCACAAACCCACCAACACACTAAAACAGCAGCTAATGAACTTAAAAGACCCTATATAAACTACAAGCAAAACTAATGTCATTTACAAAATACCGTGCAAAAACTGTAACAAACACTACATTGGACAAACAGGCAGAAAATTGGCCACCAGGATACATGAACACCAACTAGCCCCAAAAAGACATGACCCTCTCTCACTAGTAACCTTCCATACAGATAAGGAAGGACACCATTTTGACTGGGACAACACATCCATCCTCGGATAAGCCAAACAGAGACACACACGAGAATTCCTAGAAGCATAGCACTCCTACCAGAACTCTATGAACAAACACATCGATTTGGACTCCATCTACCACCCTCTGAGAAAAAGAACTGGAAATGACATCACCAACCCAAGGAAACCTAAACACATAAATAGAAAGGGAGCCATAACACCAGCGCTTCACCAGAGGCTTACTGATAATGTTACCTAGTATGGTGACAAAATGTCTGAAAACGAACTTTCCAAATCAGTGAGCAAACTTAAATACAGAACCTCAACCTGAGCTATAAATCTTCCCAAAACTCACTGGGATAGTGAACAATCCAGAGTTAAATTGATTTACAGAAGTAAAGCCAATTTCAATGGGGTAAGTGAATGTACTGGACAGCAATAAAAGGTTACCTCAGAGTACAATGGGATCTTGGTCAGATGGGCCAATGGGCTGAGGAGTTGCAGATGGGGTTTAATTTAGCTAAATGCAGGGTGCTGCATTTTGGAAAGGCAAATCAGGGCAGGATCTATATACTTAATGGCAAGGTGCAGGGGAGTGTTGCTGAACAAAGAGATCTTGGAGTACAGGATCATAGCTCCATGAAAGTGGAGTTACAGGTAGATAGGATAGTGAAGAAGGCATTTAGTTTGCTTTCCTTTATTGGTAATAGCATTGAGTACAGGAGTTGGGAGGTCATGTTGCAGCTGTACAGGACATTGGTTAGGCCACTTTTGGAATATTGTGTGCATTTCTGGTCTCCCTCCTGTAGAAAGGATGTTATGAAACTTGAAAGGGTTCAGAAAAGATTTGCCAGAATGTTGCCAGGGTTGGAGGATTTGAGCTAGAGGGGGAGGTTGAATCGACTGGGGCTGTTTTCCCTGGAGCGTTGGAGATTGAGGGATGACCTTATAGAGGTTTACAAATTATGAGGGGCATGGATAGGGTAAATAGACAAGGCATCTTCCCTGGGGTGGGGGAATCCAGAATGAGAGGGCATGGGTTTAGGGTGAGAAGGGAAAGATTTAAAAGGGACCTAAGGGGCAACGTTTTCACCCAGAGGGTGATACGTGTATGGAATGAGCTGCCAGAGGACATGATGAGGGCTGGTACAATTGCAACATTTAAAAGACATCTGGATGGGTATATGAATAGGAAGGGTTTAGAGGGATATGGGCCAAATGCTGGTAAATGGGATTAGATTAGGTTATTTAGTCAGCATGGATGAGTTGGACTGTAGGGTCTGTTTCCGTGCTATGTATCTGTATGACTCGAAGTGTAAATCTTGGCTTAATAAACCGAAACCAAAGATTTTCAGGAAAAGTAGTGGCTATACAACAGACTACTAACAAAGAAGAAATGGCTTGGACACAGTGAAGGTTTATACCCAACAAATCCACAGTTCCCAGCATGACAATAGAGAAGGAAATTACAGTAAAGCAGGACAAGTCTGCTTCAGACAAAGATCAGGCAGAAAATGCAATTGAGAACCAGGCTGAACAACGAAAGGTTCAGGGGGTGACGAGAAAGGAAATGAGGGAATCAAAGAGTGGTTATGAAAAGAGACTGGCAACTAACTTAAAAGGGAACGCCAAATGATTCTACACATGTCAATAGTATATTCAATGAGGGAACCAAAAGGAGGTTTGCATGTGATGCAGGAAGCATGGCTGAAGTGTTAAGAGAATATTGTGTATTTGCCTTTATCATGACAGAGGAGGCAAATTAAAGCCCTGGAAACACTTCCAACAGATAAGGTTAAAGCACTGGAGAGGCTGTCAGCTGACGAACTGCCAGGACAGGATGTGATATATTGAAGGTTACTGAAGAAAGTGAAAGTTCAAATCGTGAAGACACTGACCATAATTTCTCAATTTTCATTGGCCTCAGTGGTAGAGGAGGAGGGCATCACAAGTGTGACACCCCTTGTTCAAAGTTTAAAGGGAAGTCAAGAAACTATAGGCCAGTCTTGCTGATGGAGAAACTATCGTTCGGGACAAAATTAACAGTCAGATGGACAAATGCAGGTTAATTAAAGAAAGTTAAGAGAAAATCATTTTTAACTAGCTTGCTGGGGTGTTTTTGAAGAAGTAACAGGTGGTGTTGATGAGAGTAATGTTCTTAATGTGGTGCACATGGCTTCCAAGAGGCAGTTAATATGTAACAGGTCTTTGAGCAAAGTTAAAACTCAGAGATTAAAAGGGACAGCAGCAAATGGGTAAAAACAAACTGAGTAACAAGAAAGAAAGAACGAGGGTTTATCGATATAATTTGGGCTGGAGGAAAGGTTGTAGTGGAGTTCTCCAGGAATTGGCATTGGGACCCTTCATATATATCAATGATCTGGGCCTTGGTGTACAGAGCACAATTTCAAAGTTTGTAAACAAGAAGAAGCTTTAAAACATTGTGAAATATGAGGACAAGTTGAGAAACTGGGTAATAAGTCACACAGTATTCTTTGCTTTGTTAATGGTGGCATAGAATTCAAGAGATACTGGACTTATATAGAATCCTTACAGTGCACAGAGACCACTTTGCATAATGAGGCTGCACCAACTCTCTGGAGACCATCCCCTCCAGACCCAACACCCCATCCTATTCCCCCTAATCCTGCATTTCCCATGCCTAATCTACCAAGGCTGCACATCCCTGGAGACTATGGGGTAATTTAGCATGGCCAACCCATCCAACCTGCGCATCTTTGGATGATGGGAGAAAGCCAGAGCACCCGGAGGAAACCCACACAAGACACGGGGAGAATGTGCGAACTCCACACAGGCAGTCCCCCAAGGCTGAAATCAAACCTGGGTCCCTGGCGCTATGAGGCAGCAGAGCTAATCCTTGAGCACTGTCCCCTTATTAAATATGTGTTAGACCTTACCTGCAGTATTGTGTGCAGTTCGGGATGTGAAGCCACAGGAAACCATGAAAAGATTCCAA
This sequence comes from Chiloscyllium plagiosum, assembly GCF_004010195.1. NCBI lineage: Eukaryota > Metazoa > Chordata > Chondrichthyes > Orectolobiformes > Hemiscylliidae > Chiloscyllium > Chiloscyllium plagiosum. Next base: position 28,147,969 of record NC_057716.1, on the reverse strand, counting down.
TGGTGAGGTATTTCACTTATGAAAATAGATCAGAGGGTTTAGGCCTATTTCCGTTGGACAAATGAAGAAGAAAAAGCAACATGGGAACGAACTTTCTCACATAGCTAAGGTCTGGAATTTATTGCCTGAATGTAGGGTAGAGACTTGTTCAATTGAAGCATTCAGAAAGGAATTAGACCATTATCAAAGAAAGAAGAATGTGGAGGGTTTTAGGAAGAAGGCCGAAGAATTGGAATAAGTAAAATACTCATTTAGAAAGCTGATGTGGCAATGAATGACTGAATGGTCGGTGCTGAATTTGTAATTCCGAGAATTGCCTATTAGATTTATCACTGCTGATCTTATATTTTATTCCTATTGGCTTTGTCTCCTCAAAAGTGGAAACATTTTCTTTACTCTTCAAACTCGGAAGTGGCTTATACATATTAATAACTTTGCTCTTAGTATTGAGATTTTGAACCAGTGCAGTATGGGAGTTGGTCTATTTGTGTGGAGGGATTTTCATAATTAACCAGGTCTGTTTCTCAGGAACCGTGATTTGAAACCAGTATGTGTCAGTTGGCAGTTGACTAAAGGCCTCCTGGAGTCATAGAGTCGTAGAGATGTACAGCACGGAAACAGACCCTTCAGTCCAACTCATCCATACTGACCAAATATCACAACCCAATCTAGTCCCATTTGACAGCACTTGGCCCATATCCCTCTAAATCCTTCCTATTCATCTACCCATCCAGATGCTTTTTAAATGTTCTGATTGTACTAGCCTCTACCACTTCCTCTAGCTGCTCATTCCATATACGTACCACCCACTGTGTGTAAATGTTGCCCCTAAGGTCTCTTTTATATTTTCTTCTCTCACCCTGAACCTATGCCCTCTACTCCTGGACTCCCCCACCCCAGGGAAAAAACTTGTCTGTTTACCCTATCCATGCCCCTCACGATTTTATAAACCACTATAAGGTCACCCCTCAGCCTCAGACGCTCCAGGGAAAACAGCCCAGCCAATTCAGCCTCTCCCTCGAGCTCAGATCCTCCAACCCTGGCAACATCCTTGTAAATCTTTTCTGAACCCTTTCAAGTTTCACAACATCTTTCCGATAGGAAGGAGACCAGAATTGCACGCAATATTCCAAAAGTGGCCTAACCAATGTCCTGTACATGACCTCCCAACTTCTGTACTCAGTACTCTGACCAATAAAGGAAAGCATGCCAAATGTCTTCTTCACTATCTTATCTACTTGCGATTCTACTTTCAAGGAGCTATGAACCTGCACTCCAAGGTCTCTTTGTTCAGCAACACTCCCCAAAACTTTGCCAATAAGTGTATAATTCCTGCTAAGATTTACTTTCCCAAAATGCAGCACTTCGCATTTACCTGAATTAAACTCCATCTGCCACTTCTCAGCCCATTGGCCCATCTGGTCCAGATCCTGTTGTAATCTGAGGTAACCTTCTTCACTGTCCACTACACCTCCAATTTTGGTGTCATCTGCAAACTTAATCACTGTACCTCCTATGTTCACACACAAATCATTTATATAAATGACGAAAAGTAGTGGACCCAACACCAATCCTTGTGGCACTCCACTGGTCACTAGCCTGAAAAACAACCCTCTACCACCACCCTCTATCGTCTACCTTCGAGCCAGTTCTGTATCCATATGGCTAGTTCGCCCTGTATTCCATGAGATCTGACCTTGCTAACCAGTGTCCTATGGGGAACCTTGTTGAACGCCTTTCTGAAGTCCATATAGATTGCGTCCACCACTCTGCCCTCGTCAATCCTCTTTGTTGCTTCTTTAAAATCTCAGTCAAGTTAATGAGACATGATTTCCCATGCACCAAGTGTGAATGGAAACTTTTTAATATTGTGAGGAATTATGACAGTAGAAAGAAAACATTGAAAGGAATCAGTTGGCTTTGGGTTTTAAAATAACCATTGAGTGATTTCAGCATCAGATCATGTTTCAGCCTTAGTTTTTCAGAGAAAGGAAAATAATTCTTTGATGTTTGAGGATAGTTAGACAGGACAGTTAAGAAGCATTTAGCGTGCTTGCCTTCATTGCTCAGTCCTTTGAGTATAGGAGTTGGGAAAACATGTTGAGGTTGTACAGGACATTGGTGAGGCCTCTTCTGAATTACTGTGTTCAGTTCTGATCGCCCTGTTTTATTAAGCTAAAGAGGGTTCAGAAGAGGATATACCAGGATGTTGCCGGGAATGGAGGGTTTGAGTTATAAGGAGAGGCTGGATAAGCTGAGACCTTTTTCACTGGAGCGTAGGAGGTGGAGAGGTGACCTTACAGATGTTTATAAAATCATGAGGGATACAGATAAGGTGAATGGCTGGTGTCTTTTCCCTTCGGATTGGGGATTTCAAGACTAGGAGGCATACGTTTAAGATGAGAGGAGAAAGATTTAAAAATGGACATGAGGGGCAAAGTTTTTACACAGAGGCTGTGTTTGGAATGAACTTGCTGAGGAAATAGTGGATGAGGGCACAGTTAGAAGACATTGTGGCAAGTGCATGAACAGGAAAGGTTTGGAGGGATATGGGCCAAGCGCAGGCAGGTGGGACTAGTTAGTTTGGGATTATGGTCAGCATGGACCGGTTGGGCTGAAGGGTCTGTTTCTGTGCTGTATGACTCCACAAGGACTGCTGTATATTTAGTATGCCTATTTGTCATAACCTCTCCATTCTGGTATCATCCGTGATCAAAGCATCTGCTCCAGGTCAGAATTCAAACTCAGACTAATGGAAGGCAGAAGTCCTCTGTCACAAAATGTGAACGAATTGGCTGCTTTACTCCACATAATTTGATGGGAACCTGAATTTAGCCTTTGATGAATCTGGCACGGTTACATTGGGATCCCAATAAAAGCAAGTCCAGCCTTGAGGGATTGTTTGGTTTATCAGATGTTGTGCGTTCAAATCCAAAAGAGGAGCCTAAAGCCTGTCACTGCTGGGCTGGCATGAGAACGGTTCTCCCAAATTGATGGTGATAGTTCTTTCCTGGTCGCTGTTCCTAACTCTGGCCACCAAGGCAAGACGCTGAAGACTACCCATGAATTTACATTTTTGCATCTACGGGAAAGAAGCTGGCAAAAGGAAAATTGTCTTACAGGGAACATCCATTTGGTTCCAATTGTTCATTTTATCATGTCATTTTGTCAACCATGGCTCATAGCCAGCACTCTGGCCCCTGAGTGGACTAAATAGACCATACTGTTGCTCCCATACTGAGGAAGTGCTGCACTGTCAGAGGTGCATCATTGCCAGATGAGATCCCTCAAGTCGATGCAATAGATCCCAAGACATGATGGCTCAGTGGTTAGCTCTGCTGCCTTACAATGCCAGTGACCCAGGTTCGATTGCACCCTCGGGTACCTGTCTGCGCAGAATTCGCCCTGTGTCTGCGTGAGTTCCTCTGGGTGCTCAGGTTTCCACCCACAGGGCAAAGGTGTGCAGGTTTGGCAGATTAGCTGTTGGAAATGCAGGATTATAGGTTGGGTCTGGGTGGGACACTCTTCAGAGGGTCAGTGTGGATTTGATGGGCTTAATGGCCTGCTTCCACACTGCAGGGATTCTATGAGAATCTGAAGGCGTGTAGGACTGTGTCCTGGCAACATGTTTTCCTCAATTAATACCATGCAAAAAACAGATAATCAGGCTAGTAGCAAAGCTTATTTTTGGAATGCTTGTGTGTGTAAATTAACAGTCATGTTTCATGCATTAATTGGCTGCAAAGTACTTCAAGATATCTCAAGGTAATGAAAGACGCTGTACACATGCCAACTGTTTTTGACTATTTTCTCACGACATACTTCAATCATATCTGTAATTCTGACCTGGGCCAATTAGACAACAATATAAATCTTTGTTCTTAGCATTTCATTGATCACCTCCGCCCGCGTGGGCTGTTTCCATCTCTCACATCTGGTTGGGTAAATTTTCCCAGGTCAGGCCTGGGAATTCTCCACAGGTATCTTCTGAAAGCTGGGAATCTGGGCCGTGACTGCGTGTTTCCAAAACAAACATTGCCCCTCTTTTGCCCTCCCCCATAGAATGGAGCGATCAAACATGGCAATTAGCCGCCCCCATCTTTCAGAAGTGAACTGCAAAAAAGTCGCCATTGGTCTTTGATGATTGTCCTGTCAGGTGTCTGTGGTCCATCTCCTAGTTGCCTTCCGTAGACTATGATTCTGAGCAGCTTCTCCCTTCCTTAACAAGTCTACGTTCAATGCCCCCCTCCGACCTTTTGATTCAGGATATAGTATTTTCTGATTGTCTCGATTTAATCTGTGGTTCTTCCCAGGCCTTTTCCCTTCACAGCTGGGGTGAGGGACCATCATTAAAGTAATTGCACATTGTTTATTATTTTTTCTTCATTCCTCCATATCTCTTCAATTAGGAGGCTGACCCCCCGGTGTCATGGAAGCGAGTTTAGCTTGGCTTCCCAGCAGCTGTTTCTGCTCTGTCAGCCATCTTGGAAAACGGCCAAGGGCCCCATGCTGAAAGTGTGCACTTTTAGATAACGGCCCTGGGCTAAAGGCAAGCACGGTCAATGTATCTAGTTTTAATTTTCCCACTCATGACTCCTGACTGACTGTTTCTGCTTTGTTTCAGTGTAACTTGGAATGTTTCTCATCAGAAATAAAGATATGGTGCTTTTCCTGAGACCAGGATATCCCAAAACACTTCACTTTTGAAGTGGAGCTGCTGTGAAAATGTCACTTCCATAGCAAGCTTGCACAAACGGTGCTAATAATCCAACCATCTATTTTACTGACGTTGATTGAGGGATAAATATTGGGCCAACACACAAAGGAGAATCCTCTGATTTTTTTTATTCTCCAAAGTAGAGGCATGGAATCCTGTATTAAAATCTGAAAAAGTAAATGGGATAAATACAAGCCTAACCCAATCAACCTCTCCAGGAAAGCATGTTTTAGGGTCTGCGCCCTCTGATGTCAAGAATTGACTGAGAAAGAAGCGTGTGGCAATGTGGACATCTTGCCCTGCCACTCCCCCAACAACTGTCCTTCCCCACCCCCCCCCCCTCATTGTGGCAGGGGCTGGTGGGAGTATGTTGGACTCTCAGTCACCTGAGAACAATGTGGGAGCAAGATATCCTCAGGAATGAGACGAGAAGTATGTTTGGGTTGAAGGGGGAAACCTGTAACTGAACTGATTACCAGATGGCTTGAAGAATAAGGGAGAAAGCGAGGACTGCTGGAGGTCAGAGTTGAGAGTGTGGTGCTGGAAAAGCACAGCAGGTCAGGTAGCATCCGAGGAGCAGGAGAATCGCCGTTTCAAGCATAAGCTCTTCATCAGGAATAAGTTTGCTTGTAATAAACATAGCTTTATTGAGTTGACTGAAAAGCTCAGTGACATTCCTAAGTTCGAATCAACAGAATAAAGAGAAACAAATTGACCATTAACAGTGTGATGGAGTTATACAGCACAGAAACAGACCCTTCGGTCCAACCCGTCCATGCCAACCAAGCTTCCCAAACCAAAAGTAGTCCCACTGGCCCCTATACCTTGAAACCTTTCCTACACATGTACCTTCCCAAATATCTTTTAAACATAACTGCATCTGCATCTACCACTTCCTCTGGCAGTTCATTCCACATATGAGCCGAATCTCTGTTTGAAAATATTGCCCCTCCCTTTTAAATCTTTCTCCTCCCACTTTCAAAATATGCCCCCTAGTGTTGAAATTCCCCACTCAAAGGAAAAGACACCTGCCATTATATTATCTATATCCCTAATGGTTTTATAAATCTTAAGAAGGTCATCTGTCAACCTCCTATGCTCCAGTGAAAAATGTCCTAGCCTATCCAGCCTCTCCCTGTAACTGAAACCCTCCAGTCCCAGCAACATCCTGGTAAATCTTTTCTGCACCCTTGACAATTTAATAACATCCTTCTTATAGCAGGACAACCAGAACTGGACAAAGTACATCCCAAATCCTATACTCAATGGTTCTTCAGTAAGATATTCACACCTTTGATATGGTTTCATAGTAATAGAAGCAGGAGTCAGCCATTTGGCCCATCGATCCTGCTCCACCATTCATTAAGATCGTGGCTGATCTATCTATCGTCTCAGCTCCTCCTATCTGCATTATCCCCATAACCCTTAATTCCCTTACCATGCAAAAACTCATCCAACTGTGTCATGAATGTATTTAATGAAGCTGCCTCTACTGCTTCCTTGGGCAGAAAATTCCATAGATTCACTACTCTCTGGGAAAAGCATTTCTTCCTCATCTCTGTCCTAAATCTACTCTCCCTAACCTTGAGGCCATATCCCCTAGTCCTAGTCTCACCCACCAGGGGAAACAACTTGCCTGCCTCTATTTTACTTTCCCCTATCAGAATTTTATATCGGTTGGAGGGTGGTGGTGGGGGGGTCGGGGATTGGAGGGTGGTGGTCGAG
>NC_057716.1:28117901-28141027 GCF_004010195.1 Chiloscyllium plagiosum | reverse complement strand
GGGGGATGGTGGTGGGTAATGGTAAAGCTGTTTTGGCTGAGTGTCTCCACTCAGAGGGTTGTGCATGTTTTGAATTCTGTGCCCGGATGGTTCTGGCTGCTCCTCCAGTGAATGCTCTGAGAGCTTTGATGGACAGATTCTCTCAAGAGATCACAGAATACCAGCTGGGAGCGGTAAAGTGGAGCTGAGAGTACAATCAGCCATTAGTGTCTTGAATGACAGAACAGATGCAAGGGGCCGAATGGCCTGAGCCAGCTCCCACTCCTTTCCCTGCTATGCTATTACGTTCAGCACACCTTCCTTACCTTGGTGTTCTATAGCTCAGCCTAAATGTTTTTTTTAAAAGAGCGTTATTGGGAATGCATTAGTCCATATATGCTTAAAGAGTCTGTGATTTTATGAAGCAAATGGAAAACAAGGAGCTCTATTCTTGATGAATGTATCCACCCGATAACATAACAGCGGGGTGGCAAATATCATGTTAGCAATAAGGACACAGTAAATGTCTGAGAATAGGATGACTCTGATGGATTGTTATGGAAAGTCATGGGCAGTGGTTTTGTATCTTGGAAGAGGCCCAGTTGAGTTAAACAAAACTTGCAATAAAAAAGATCCTGATTCATTCTCAGATATTTCAAGCCTGATTCTAATAATGTTTATTAAGGGATTGGGTGGGACCCAAATGATATCATCAGGATATTTAGCAGGCCATCCTTAAATAATGCTGCAAAGTTGGATCGCTGGAGGGGAAAAGGACCAACGTTTTAACAGATGTTCGACATTTAAAGTGTGTGATTATATCCACTGTAAACTATTCCAACCTATTCCCAACTCAACAACCCTGGCTAAAAGGGCTTACTATTATGATTCAGCTCAAACTGTTCAGGACTGCATCAATATTCCATTCCTGCTCCCACTAGAGGGATATGTACTGGAAAAAAAGGTTTAAGTTAAAGGTTAGATTGGTAATGGGCAGTACTATTTCTTTAGAGATGGGCAGAAGAGCTGATTACAATGTCCAATGGTTAGGGATACTGCGGTGTACTCTGACGAGACGTCCAGGGATAGATTAGATGCTCTACAGTGTGGAAACAGGCCCTTCAGCCCCACAAGTCCACACCGACCCTCTGAAGAGTAACCTACCCAGACCCATTTCCCTCTGACTAATGCACCTAACACTATGGGCAATTTAGCATAGCCAATTCACCTGACCTGTACATCTTTGGACTGTGGGAGGAAACCAGAGCAAACCCGCACAGACACGGGGAGAATGTGCAAACACCACACAGGCAGTCACCCAAAGTTGGAATTGAACCTGGGTCCCTGGTGCTGTGAGGCAGCAGTGCTAACCACTGAGCCACTGTGCCACCCCTGGTAGAAGGAGCAGAGGGGCAGGTCACCTCTGCCGTCCCACATAGACTCATTCTTGACTGGTCGCCCTCCTATAGGAAGGATGTTGTGAAGCTTGAAAGAGTTCATAAAAGATTTGTAAGGATGTTGCCAGGGTGGAGGGTTTGAGCTGTAAGGAGAGGCCGAATAGGCTGGGGCTGTTTTCCCTGGAGTGTTGGAGGCTGAGGGATGACTTGTAGAAGTTTATGAAATGAGGGGTGTGGATAGGGTAAATAGTCAAGTCTTTTCCCTCAGGTAGAGGAGACAAAACTAGAGGACATAGGTTTAGTGTGAGAGGGGAAAGATTTAAAAGGGACCAATGGGGCAACATTTTCACATAGAGGGTGGTATGTGCATGGAATGAGCTGCCAGAGGAAGTTGTGGAGTCTAGTACAATTATGAGATTCTCCTGCTCCTGGGATGCTGCCTGGCCTGCTGTGTTTTTCCAGCACCACACTTTTCAACTCTGGTCTCCAGCATCTGCAGTCCTCACTTTCAATGATGGTATTTAAAAGGCATCTGGATGGGTTCATGAGTAGGAAAGGTTTAGAGGGATATGGGCCAAATGCTGGGAAATGGGATGAGATTAATTTAGGATATCTGTTCAGCATGGGCGGATTGGACCGAAGGGCCTGTTCCCATGTTGTACATCTCTGTGTTCCTCCTATTTTTCAACTGCAATGTTTTCCCTGAATCACAGGCTCTGAAAACCCTGTGTTACATTTGCACATTTAGAGTTTTTCCGAAATAACCTGCCATTGTGATGCTATGATACACCTCTGGAGCAAGTGGGGCTTGACCCCAGGGCTCCTGGCTCAGAGATAGGAACACTACCACTGCACCACAAAAGCCCCAGACATTGCCACATATTCACTGGCACCATCTAGCTCCAGTTCACCACCAATGACTTCAAACCAATCCCTGCTCTACCACCTTGCTAGCTCACCATCCAGAATGTGATAAATGGGGAGATTGGAAAGGCAGAGGCCTCTGTGTATTATCCCCATCAGCAATTCCCATCTGTGTGGAGATCAAGCAGGCAGAGGGACAAGCAAGTCCGCTTCACTCTTGCATGGTGGCTCAGTAGTTAGCACAACTGCCGCACAGCACCAGGGACCCAGGTTCAATTCCACCTTCAGGTGACTGTGTGGAGATTGCACATGGTCCCTGTGTCTGCATTGAGTGCACTCTGGTTCCATTCCACGGTAGAAAGATGCGCAGGTTAGGTGAATTGGCCATGGGGAATGTGGTGTTATAGGGTGGGGGTGGTGGGTCTGAGTGAGATGCTCTCCAGAGATTCAGCATGGACTCGATGGGTCGAATGGCCTTCTTCTGAGCTGTAGGGATTTTATGATTCATTGGATGTTTGTAATGCTATGTGGCTCAGTATCTATTGCCCCAATCCCTGCACTTATGGATGAGCTGCTTTCTTGAATCACTGCAGTCCATTTGGTATAAGTACAGAGTGATGTTCAGGGAGGTGGGTGTATCAGAATTTTAACTGTGGAGGGGTGGGGTAGTGGTGGTGGTGGACAACTTTCAGTTGGTGGTTTTGCCATGTATCAGCCTCCCTTGTCTCTCTAGGTGGTAGTGCTGGTGGGTTTGGGAGTTGCTTATGGGAAGAGTCTGGGTGAGTTGCTGTGGTGCATCTTCTAGCGGATGTAAACACTGCTGTTGCTGAGCAGTAGGAGCTCATGTTGAAGGTGGTTAGGTGTCAATCAAGTGGGTTGTGTTGTCCTGGCTGGTGAGGGCATACGCTCCTCCAGGCAAGCCGGGAATATTCCACTGCACTCCTCCTGACTTATGCTTGATGGTGGAAAGTATTTGGGAGTCAGGAAGTGAGTCACCTGCCACAGCATTCCCAGCCTGCTGTTGCAGCCACAGTATTTATGTTGTTGGTTAATGACAACTTTTAACACAGCATTGACCACCACGGTGTGAACCATTATCTTTCGAGCAAGAATTCGCCGTCCCCCTGCTAGTAACTCCAGGATGCTGATGGTGGTGATTGGACGATGGGGTGTCTTGGGGAGATAGTTCGCTCTCTCTCACATGGGTCTTTGCCTGGTTTTTGTGTGGTGTGAATGTTATGGGACATTTATCATCCAAAGTTACAAAATACAAATACACCATCCAGCCCCTCACCCCTGCTCTCCCATTCAATAAGATCACGTTTGAGTTGTTTGTATTTGGAATTCCTCCTTCCCATCAGCCCCCGAACATGCCTGATTCTCTGCCCAACAAGGATCTATCCATTTCTGCCTCTAAAGTATTCAATGACCTGTACCCGCTGCATTCGGAAAGAGAGATTTCCAAGTCGGACAATCCTCACAGAGAGGCAAAAAGTTCTCCTTATCTCTGTCCTGAAAGACCACCCCCAATTTTAGAACTAAACTTCTCCAATGTTAACTTTTAGTTCTGGACTGACCGACAAGAGGAAACAGCTTGTCTGCATCCACTGTGTGGGACTTTTCAGCATCTTAGACACATCAATCAGGTCACTCCTCACTGTTTAAAACTTCAGCCTGTCCAAACCATCCTCATAAGATGCATTCCAGCCATCAATCAAATAAACTTTCTTTGAACTGCATGCAATGTACCAACACCCTTCTGTACACAGTATTTGAGATGTGGTCTCACCAGTGCTCTGTATAACATCCTTACATTAATGTTTAATTCCTCTCACAATAAAAGAAAGCATCCCTTTTATCTTCTTGTACCTGAATGCTCACCTTCTGTGACTCATGCACCAGAACACCTTGGGATTCCAAAGTTGCCAAAGTGAATGACTTGCCTGCATTATACTCCAAGTGCCAGAGCGTTTGCCTGTTCATTCAACCTACCTTGTTCCACCTGCAGCCTCCTTGTGTCTTCTTCACAATATGCTTTCAGACCTATCATTGTGTCCCCTGTGAATATGGCTCCCATGCCTCATCTGAGCCAGTGCTGTAAGTTGTAAAAGGTTGAGCCCCCATCCACCACATCCTGCTAATCAGACAAAGACCCATTTATTCATACTCCCTGTTTTCTGGCAGCCAGCCAATCTTCAATCCTTGCTGAAATGCTACCCTCTAGAATATGATCTTTAATTTTCCACAATAACCTGCGATGTGGCACCTTATCAAATGCCCTCTGGAAATAGAGTACATCTGCAAGTTGCCCTTTATCCACTGTACATGTTACTAATTCAAATAATTCGAATGAATTGGTCAAATATGATTGCCCTTTGACGACCCTGTGCTGACTTTCCTGATTACTTTGATATATTCCCAAGTGTAATGATTGATTCGAACAGCTTGTACACTTCAGACATCAAGCTAAGTGGCTAGTAGTTTCCTGTATTTTGTCTTCCTCCCAACTTGAATAGAGTCAGAGAGTCATAGAGATGAACAACACTGAAACAAATCCTTTGGTCTCACTCGTCCATGCCGACCAAATATCCTAACCCAATCTAGTCCCATTTGCCAGCACCTGGCCCATATCCCTCTAACCCCTTCCTATTCATATACTCATCCAGATGCCTTTTAAATGTTGCAATTGTACCAGCCTCCACCACTTCCTCTGGCAGCTCATTCCAGACACGCATCACCCTCTGTGTGAAAAAGTTGCCCCTTAGGTCCCTTTTAAATCTTGCCCCTCTCACCCTAAACCTATGCCCTCTCATTCTGGATTCCCCCACCCCAGGGAAAAGACATTAGCTATTCACCCTCTCCATGCCCCTCATAATCTTATAAACCTCAATAAGGTGGGTTACTCTTCGGAGGGTCGGTGTGGACTTGTTGGGCAGGAAGGCCTGTTTCCACACTGTAGGGAATCTAATCATGTCAGCCTACTGCTCCTTTTGGTTTGCTTTATCTCATTTACCTCATGATTGCAATTTGGCTAAGTTCCATTCTTCCATCCTCCTCCTGATACTGGAAACATTGTGATGTCATCTATTGTGAAGACCAGGAGCAAAATATTTGTTCATTTCATTCGCCAAGGCTGACTGTAGGCAGTGAGCTGCTGCTGCTGGGGATGCGGAATAGCCAAGGCGCGGGTTACGCTGCTGATATACTCTGGGATAGACCTCTGTTGAACACTGGCAGTGCCATTGTGGCAGCGTTAGCAGCAATAGTTGGAATTGTAGTAGTGCAAGTATTGGTAGTTATAGTGGGGTATTGTTGATTATGCAAGTGCTGGGTCTCAAACAGCTCTCCCATTTATGATTGGGCATGGCATGTAGCCAGGATGTCCTCTTCATCGTCAACACCTGCGCTCAGCACTGAGTGCTGCACAAACACTGCCTGGGAGGGTGGACAAGGCACTCTACCGCCGGGAGTCAGCTTGCCAAGTAGAGAGCAGGAAGCTGCAGGGAAATAGTGGTTTGAGTCGAAGTCCGGAGCAGGTTTGCTGGCAATAACACAGGTCCCTGTCTTCAAAGCAAACAGACCTCGAAATGTTTTGCGTCCTTCGCTTTGAGAACCGTCCGGTATTTACACTCGCTTTAAGTTGGCACATTGTGACTCTTGCAAAGTCTCTGATTATTCATATGGCACAGACACTCTCTCTCTGAAAAAAAAAGCGAGTAAACAACTCACGCCGACCAAACCAGACTAGACTTGACCAGAATCGTGCTCTAAATTGCTCCACCCAGTCAGGGGGGCGGAAAAATAAAAGCCAGAGCTCTCTCAAAGTCTGCTTGTTGCTTACCAGGAGACTGGGTGCAGATTAAGGCCGAGCAATAGACCCAGGCTTAAAAATCCACGTTACAATATATAATGGGGGTTCAGTCTGAGTGTTTACTCATTAATCGTGTGATTTCCTGCACTATACTGCTGCCCCTATTCCCTGTGTAATCTCCTTCAGTAGCTCCAGTGTTGCAACCCACTGGGATAGCATGCCTTAAATTGAACATTGCCATTCCCCGAATTGTATTACATATTAAAGTTTTTAAATGAGGTATTCGCAGATCCCTAATTTACCTGACTTTCAGACTAAGGTTAAGGGAAAGCGCAGACTAGGTTTCTATACTAAACAGCAATTATTATTTATTATAAGTGGTTCAGCAATTGCTATAAGTAAACAGACATAAGCCATTGGTATACAGTATAATAGCACTGACCGAAACGCCAATCCCCTAATAAACTTGCCCCTTTACAGACACGGACAAACAAATATCGGGATGTAGGAATCTAATGATGGCCATGAATCCACCTTCGATTGTCGGAAAAACCCATCTGGTTTGCTAATGTCCTTTAGGGAAGGAATTGCCATCCTTACCTGGTCTGGCCTACCTGTGACTCCAGACCCACAGCAATGTAATTGACTTTTAACTGACCCCGGGACAATTCGGGTTGGACAATAAATACTGCTTGGTCAGCGACACCCTCGTCCAGTCAATGAATAAAGAAAGAAAATAGGGAAAAACGGATTACTGGCAAAGGTGGAGAAAAAAACCTTGTAAAGTCAGGTCTTTGCTTCCCAACTGTAGTATTGAAATGATCTATTTCAGCTAGCCAGACCCTTGGTGTTCATTTTTCTTTCTCTAGAAGCTCCTACTGGTTTGGCAGAAGCACAGAGTGACTGATTCACTTGGAAATTGTTTCTGATTTCCAATTTAAAAGCCTCAAAACCGCAACAGATGTTGCAAGAAAGATAACTGATATTCTTCAAATTTCAACTGTATTTTTTTACTGCAGAGAACAGGCAACTTCCATTGGGGAGATCAACAGCATACATTACTGTATCTTTCTCTCTCTCTCTGTCTGTGTCCCTGTTTAAAAAACAGTTCTTTCTCATTGCAGTCCACAGTTTTTGAAAGACACAGAAATAAACAGGCAGGCTCCTTAGGGATGGGTATTTTGGCCCACTGAGCCTGTTCTTGTCAATTAATTAAATCATGAAGGATCAAAGCCCTCTATTGTAGTGGGATCTGAGTACGTACCCCAGGTCATTAGTCAGGCTTTGTGATCAGAAGTCCAGCAACATTGCTGCTATGCTACCATTTCCCAATAGATCCTGTGGGAGATGTATTCCAGTTACCTCTGTATAGCGTAACATGACACACACCTCATTTTACTTTGTCTCCCTTGTGATAAAGGCCAGTATTTGATTTGCCTCTGAACTGATGATTGTGTCTGTGCAATACCTTTCCTCATATTGAGCCATGTCCAGATTCAATCTCCAGCTCTTAATGTTTCCCGTCTCCCCTTTAAAAACTACTTGGGACTAAGCAGCTCCCAGTCACCTCCCCATAAGAATGAATGAATTGATACACAATTTGCTTCAATCTTCCCTGTCAGAAAACTCGCTTCCCAAGCATCAGAGGCCATGCCTGTTTCTGAATTGTTCCTTTTCCATGTCTGAGCCCAACACTTACATTTACTGAAGGAGCAGAGAAGGAGCAGAGACTCTGGCTGGTTGAAGCATTTAACCCAGTGATATGAGGTAGCATGCAGTCCTAATCTACAACAAGCAGGCCACTAATCTGGAAGGGAATCTCAGCATATGATGTGTTGTAAGTACAAGGACTGACAATATATTTTCCTACAAGGGAACAGGAGGAAAATGCCATTCAACCCCTCAAAACTGTTCGGGTACTTGGGATGGACCCTGGCTTACTTACCTTAATTCCCTGTCCTTTAATACCCTCAGACAGTGAAAACTTCTCAATCTCAGTTTTGAAATGATCCCCAGATTCTTTGAGGGATTATCCTGTTCAGTATAACATGTCGTACTTGATTAAGTTCGTTTTGTGCGCACACTATGGTGTAGGCCTCTCCTGAAGCCAACAGTTGCATCAATGGTTCATGGCCAAATAAGAGGAACAGTGGCTTAAGCTGACAAGATATTGGGTTGCATTATTGGAAATGTTTCAGTACAAATTAAAATATAACTCTGTTTTGACAGAGTCCATGTTGCTGGTCAGGTCATGCCGAGAATACTGAAGCCAGTTTTGGACTCTACGCATTGTGAATGATGATAATGGCCTTGGGGTTGGTCCAAAGGAGAGCTACAAGAATGATTCCTAGCTTAAAGATCCACAGCCATCAGACAGAATCCCCCCAGTGTGGAGACAGGCCATTCAGCCAATTGGGTCCACACCGAACCTCCAAAGAGCATCCCTCCTTGACCCAACTCCCTACCCTATCCCTGTAACCCTGCATTTCCCATGGTGAATCCATGTCGCCTACACATCCCTGCACATTATGGGCAAGTCAGCATGGTCAATCCACCTAACCTGCACATCTTTGGACTGTGGGAGGAAATGTGGGCACCCAAAGGAAACCCACACAGACACAGGGAGAATGTCCAAACTCTACACAGGCACTTACCCAAAGGAATCAAACCTGGGTTCCTGGTACTGTGAGGCAGCAATACTAACCATTGAGCCACCTTGCCATCCAGAAGCTCAAGGAGTTTGGTCTATTTGACATACAATGGTGTAGACCTATAAGTGGCTTGACAGAGGTCTTTAAGTAATACAAGTGTTGGGTATCACATATGAAGATAGACCATCCCAGTCTAACCGATTGAGCAGGACTGGGGATATTATCTTAAACTATTTTAGATTCATGTCAAGCAGGTCTGTTTCTGCCAGAGAATGACTGGTATTTAAAGAAGTAATACAAGATCTACAGTAGATATTAATTTCTATGATGTACAAACACCCAAACAGACAGTTGGATTAGGAAAACATGGTTGCCAGGAGGTCAGAGCTGGGAGCCAACTATTCAGGGATATGTGACTTTTCAAATGGCTGGCTGGGAGGATTGTTAGTACTGGATGGAATCAATGCAATAACAAGGGCAGCACGGTGGCTCAGTGGTCAGCACTGTTGCTTCACAGCACCAGGGACCTGGGTTCAATTCCAGCCTCGGGCGACTGTCTGTGTGGAGTTTGCATGTTCTCCCTGTGTCTGTGTGGGCCCACTTTTGATGCGCTGGTTTCCACCCATAGTCCAAAGATATGTGGATTAGGTGGATTGGCCATGGGAAGATGCCCATGTTGTGCAGGTTAGTTGGATTAGCCATGGGAAATACAGGGTTATAAGAATAGGATGGTCTGGGTGGGATGCTCTTCAGAGAGTCGGTATGGGCTGAATGGCCTGCTTCCACACTGTAGGGGTTCGATGATGATGAACTATGAATCAAAGTTGTCTCTGAAGATGTAGAATCCATATGGGTGGAGGTAAGAAATGAAAAAGAGAAGTGGACAGTGGTAAGAGTAATTTACAGGCCACCTAACAGCAGAGAAGCAATAGGAAAGGCAATAAATCAGGATGTAATACAATTAAAAAGCAGGACTTTAATCTTCATGTAAACTGTAATAGTCAGATTGGCAGAGGCAGCCATGAGGAAAGAATTAAAAGAGTTATTCAGAACAGTTTCCTAGAACAATATGTTGTGGATCCAACCAGGGACCAGGTTATTTTGGATCTGGTGATGTGTAATGAAGATCTTTCATAAATGACCACAGTGTAAAAGCACCCCTAGGAAACAATGACCAGAACATTGGAGAATTCTGTTTGAGAGGGAGGAACTTGGCTGGGTGACAACTGTGCTAAACCTAAATAAGGATAATTCCAAAAAAGTGAGAGCATAGCTGGCTGGAGTGGACTTGGGAAGGAGTTTAGCAGCAATAATGTTCGAGGAACAATGGCAGATGCTTGAGAAAATAGCTTATGGCTCACAGCAAAGACACGTTCCAGAGAAGAAGAGGGATTCTAGGAAGCGATTGGCCAACCATGGTTAACCAGGGGAATCAAGGACAGCATCACATTGAAAGAAAAGCACAGTGTGGCAAATTAGCGGTAAGCCAAGAGGATTGGGAAAGGTTTAAAAACCAACAAAAGACAACCAAAAAATAATAAAGCGGGAGAAAATAAACTGGCAAGTAAAATCAAGAGCTTTTTTAAAGAAATCAAATGGAAGAGAGAGAGTCCAAAGTTAACGTAGGCCCCTTAGAGAATGAGACTAGGGCATCAGGAAATGGCGGAGGTGTTGAATAAATACTTGATATCAGTCTCCGCAGTAGAAGACACTCAGGGTGGGAGAGAGGAGGCCATGGAGGTTACAAAATGCAATGGATGGAGGAGCAGATGACCTGGAGGTGATGGAGAGAGGCCCTGGCTCTTGATAGAGTCCCAGAGCAGTAAGAAACAAGTAATCAGCACACAGCATTTACCGTCATTGTTTATACCGGATTCTCACAATCGATTGGAAACTTCACAATTACTTCTCAAACCTCAGACACGGCTCACAGCTCCTCGACCACAGGAGGCATCTCACACATACCTGTCAATGCACTCATTCATAATCACCACTCTTCGTTTCAGGATGAGATACTACACATCCGGTAGTAGCCAGACCTGATAGGAGGAGGGGAAAAGTCCCTTTGGATAGACACTATTCCCAAGCCTTAATTCCCTCTGACAGTGAAGCTGCTCAGTATGAAGATGGCCCATCAGATGTGGTGGCTTGCCACTTTGATGGATACAAGGATGTAGACGACAATGGTTGTTGTTTATAGGTTTCTGACATTATGGCAGTGCCTGTATTTCAAATTCATTTCGACTTTAATTGGGACATTCTGAACCCTTGAACAATGCAATGGAAATACAAGTTCGTTTACTCAAAGTATTCACTTAAGACAATTCCCTCCCATGCCTCATAAAACTGCCTTGTTGAAAGACATTTATTGGAATCCAAAAATGTTGCAGTCATTATTTTAACCAAAACTATTCAACCTGCCCTGCCTAATAAATCTTTACGAGCATTACTTCTTTTGTGACTGGGTCTTGTTACATTACTAAATTGCACTTAACTGCCTTCTGTCTGCAATTTGAAGAGTAAGACTATTTTGTTTTCTTGCAGCCTAGGTTGTAGTTTTTATCTTTCGGATGGGGGCCCAAACACTGGTGAGGTCACAGTGGGAGAGGACTCAGGCCATGAATTTACTTACAGTCAGTGGAAACAGCTATGACTGCAGGTAATTCAGCCATCTTTGACCTTACCAGAACTATGTACCCAGACTGCTTCAACAGTCACTGCTGCTAAGGATATGATGACATCAGTCTTCGAATGGGTCAGAGTTGTACAGTGGAGGACATTTGGCCCCATGGGTCCGTGTAGACCCTCTGAGCGAGCTTTCTAATTAGTCCCAGTCCCCCACCCTTTCCTTATGCAATGATGACATCAAGAGTATTATAATTGGCAACAATCAGTACAGACATGATGGGGTCTGAATAGCCTCTGTCTGCGCCTTCATAATTCTGTGATAAGGAAATAACAGGTGAGTGAGAGAAGCTTGGTCCACATTGCGAGTGCTATGGACTGCAGCAATGGAGAGAATGGGCCAGGGAGCAAATTCCGGAGTTCAGGACTGAGGTAGCTGAGAGCATGGGAGTCCACAGTGAACTACTTGCAGATCAATGAGTTGCAGGTCAAATTCTTTCTGATTTTGCTTCAGTGCAATGAGTTTTGGATGTTTTCTGTACACAGTTCAAGTTTCAACAGTCTACAGGTGCTGGGGTACCTTTACCAATTGCTCTCAGAGTCGGCTTCTCCTCCACTTAGCATAGAGCATGACTGAAAGGGTGAAATATCCACACAGACCTGGCCAGTGGCTGGGAGACAGGATAACCAGGAAGTGTTTCAGCAGAAGCCTAAATCTTTGGAGGATGTTCAACGATCAGTTTTTTGACTGAACATTAACCTTGAGCAATATCTTTCCTCTTGAAAGAATGGTCACTCCATTCTGCAGGCCTGGTGCAGTCAGGACTCAGTCCTCAGAGCACGTTGGTGAGACCTCTTCCAGAGTACTGTGTCCAGGTCTGGTCCGCCTGTTATAGGAAGGACATTGGAGAGGGATCAGAAGGGATTTACCAGGCTGTTTCCGTGAATGGAGAATTTGAATTGTAAGGAGAGGCTGGATAGATTAGATTAGATTAGATTCCCCACAGTGTGGAAACAGGCCCTTCGGCTCAACAAGTCCACACCGACCCTCCAAAGAGCAACCCACCCAGACCCATTTACCCCTGACTAACATATCTAACACTATGGGCAATTTAGCATGACCAATTCACCTAACCTGCACATTTTTGGATTGTGGGAAGAACCGGAGCACCCAGAGGAAACTGGAGAAAATGCAAACTGGACTGCTTCTAGAACTGCTGTGGGGTGGCACAGTGGCCCAGTTGTTAGCATTGCTGCCTCACTGCACCAGGGACCAGGGTTTGATTGCACCTTTGGGCAACTGTCTGTGTGGAGTTTGCACATTCTTCCCGTGTCTGTGTGGGTTTCCTCCGGGGGGTTCTGGTTTCCTTCCACAGTCCAAAGATGAGGACAGAGCGGTAGATGTGATCTTTATAGACTTCAGTAAGGCGTTTGATAATGTTCCCCACAGGAGATTGGTTAGCAACATTAGATCTCATGGAATACAGGGAGAACATTGGTTAGCAACATGGAACACAGGGAGAACTAGCCATTTGGATACAGAACTGGCTCAAAGGTAGAAGACAGAGGGTGGTGGTGGAGGGTTGTTTTTCAGACTGGAGGCCTGTGACCAATGGAGTTCCATAAGGATCGGTGCTGGGTCTACTACATTTCGTCATTTATATAAATGATTTGGATGTGAATATAAGAGATATAGTTCGTAAGTTTGCAGATGACACCAAAATTGGAGGCATAGTGCACAGTGAAGAAAGTTACCTCAGGTTACAACGGGATCTTGATCAAATGGGCCAATGGGCTGAGAAATGGCAGATGGAGTTTAATTTAGGTAAATGTGAGGTGCTGCACTTTGGAAAAGCAAATCAGAGCAGAATCTATACACTTAATGGTAAGGTCCTAGGGAGTGTTGCTGAACAAACAATGGAATGCAGGTTCATTGCTCCTTGAAAGTAGAGTCGCAAGTAGATAGGATAGTGAAGAAGGCATTTGGTATGCTTTCCTTTATTGGACAGAACATTGAGTATAGGAGTTGAGAGGTCATGTTGCAGCTGTACAGGATGTTGGTTCAGCCATGTTTGGAATATTGTATGCAATTTTGGTCTCCCTCCTATCGGAAGGATGTAATGAAATTTGGGAGGGCTCAGAAAAGATTCACAAGGATGTTGCCAGAGTTGGAGGACCGGAGCCACAGGGAGAAACTGAACAGGCTGGGGCTGTTCTCCATGGAGCGTCAGAGACTGAGACCTATTTCCTACTGGAGTTCGGAGATTAAGGGGTGACCTTATAGCGGTTTATAAAATCATGAGAGAGGGTGAATGATAGGCATCTTTTCCCTAGAGTGGTGGATTTCAAGACTAAGGGGCATATTTATAAGGTGACAGTAAAGAGATTTTAAAAAGACATGGGGGCCAATTTTCTTACACAGACAGTGATTTGTTTGTGGAATAAACTTTCAGAGAAAGCGGTCACAGTTAGAATGTTTAAAAGACATTTGGATGAATATATGAATAGGAAAGGTTTGGAGGGGTATGGGCCAGGAGCAGGCAGGTGGGACTGGTTTAGTTTGGGATTATGGTCAGCACGGACTGGTTGGACCGAAGGGCCTGTTTCCTTGCTGTATGGCTCTATGACCTGGTCCTCTGGGCTGACAGCAAAACGCAGGATGGCTACTGGGCAACAAAGGGTATCCACTGAAGGGCATAGCCAGAGGGAGAGGGTGGAAGGTTTAGGCCTCTGTGGAAACACTCCCGCTCCCTTGGGCCAGCAGGTAATCATAGGAAGATGTTGAAGACCATGTTGCTGGAAGTCAGTGACATCCTGGAATCCCTTCGATCAAGGACCTCCAAAGATACAATAGCAGCAATCTTAATCTGCAAGGTCGTACGTGACTGTTGTGAAGCTGCTTGGGTTACAGACAAAATAAATATAATAACTCATAGAATCATGACAGTGCAGAAACAGGCCATTCAGCCCATCAAGTCCACATTGACCCTCTGAACAGCATTCCACTCTGGTCCAGCCCCCTACCCCATCCCTCAATTTCCCATGACTAACTCACACATTCTCTGAACACTATGGGGAAATTTAGCATTGTCAATCCACCTGACCTGCACAGCTTTGGATTGTGGGAGGAAACCGGAGCACCCAGAGGGAACCCACGCAGACACGGGGAGAATGTGCAAACTCCACACAGACAGTCACCCGAGGGGGAATCGAACCTGTGTCTCTGGTGCTGTGAGGCAGCAGTGCTGACCACTGAGCCACCCCTTACTGACTCTGCTTTGAAAACTGGCTGTCCATCAAGCTGAGCTAACTAAAGAGGTATTACTTTGCCATAGCAAGCCGTGATGCATCCAGATAGAATGCTTTCTAAGGCGCATCTATAAAAATTGGTCAGAGTCTGTCCAGACATGCTGAATTTCTGAAGGAAGTTGAGACATTGTTGTGTTTTCTTGACCATCACATCAATGTGGGTGGACCGGGACAGCTTGTCGGTGATCGTCACGCCTAGGAACCTGATACTCCTGACCATCTCCACTCAGTTCCTCAGGGAAGGGCCCTCCACTCTTCTTCCTTAAATCAGTGACCAGCTCCTTAATTTTGCTGACATTGAGGGAAAGATATGACGTCACACTTGAACTGATCTTCCCAGTCTCCCTTTCACTGAGCTTTGTCCAAGGACATTCACCATGTTTCAGCCATGCAAAAACAGAACTTTCACTCAATGGGTTAAAAGCTGAGGCTTTGAACGGTCTCAGTAAAGGGAAATGGGCCTCAGGATGTATCCTGGCTAGGCTGTCAATTACTTGGTTTGAAGTATACACACTGTCCTGGTACACCGACCACAGCGCAGCTACTGAGAAAATCATTTTGTCTTTGTTGTTTCCTTTCCCTTGACAGTGGTGCTCTGTGCTCGATCGAGTATTAGGTGCTGCGTGTCTGCCCACAGCTCATCTGTACTGTACTGCTGCATCCTTTGTCTATTGTGTGCTGTGTGTGACCCACTCACAGAGCAGACAGCTGTCTGACTGGGGACTGCCTTCTCTGAGTAGCCTGGAGCACCATTCCCCTGACTCAGTGTCTGCTGCTTGATGGAGGATTGCTATTTCTGACCACACTCGGCAACTTGCAGCCTTTGCAGGAAAGACAAAACAGGCAGGTTGGAAAGAATGGATGCAGGAGACCTGGCAGGTTTTTGACTGGAGCTCACACCAAGGCCTCATCTACAGCCCACTTTGAATTGTATTACCTTTATTGCCGCACGTACTCAATTGAGTACAGCGAAAAGTTTGCAAGTTGCCACTTGCATGCCATCATAGGTATGAAGGTAACTAGGTACGGATCCTTCAGTACGAGTCCCTAGGGAAAAAAAAAAATTTAAAACGAAATAAATAAAAATACGGTGGCTTACTGGTTAACACTGTTGCCTTACAGCGCCAGGGAGTCAGGTTCGATTCCACCCTCGGTGACTGTCCACGTGGAGTTTGCACACATTCTCCCCATTTCTGCGTGGGTTTCCCCCGAATGCTCTGGTTTCCTCCCACAGTCCAAACTTGTGCAAGTTAGGTGGATAGGCCAAGGGAATGGTAGGGTTACAGGGATAAGGTAGATCAGGGTGGGATGCCCTTTGGAGGGTGGATGTGGGCTTGATGGGCCTCTTTTCGCACAGCAGTGATTCTAGGAAAATGTCCAGTGCTGCAGATTGCAGGAATAAATTAGGAAACAGAGCGTTCAGAACAGTGGTCCTTCCAAGCCAGTCCATGCCAGTCCTTGACACCAGGGTTTAACCTGAGACTCCAAAGCTAGGAGACCGCTCTGGATTGTCTTGAGGCCAGACGTCCATGCTGAGGCCACGCCCCACCAACAGACCTGCAGCCATTCTCCTGTTTACTCAGACACATGGAACTGGAGTCTCAAATTTGTGTTTTCTGTAGCGCACAAGTTGTCGTAAGACCTCTCAATCTGTACAAGCTCCATTTCCCTCTCGCTTTCTGCTGTTTCACTTTCTTGGACATGTCCTGCACATTCCATCTGTGTCCAGGGTCCAGTCACAGCGAAATCATGGCTCAGTTGGTAACACCTGAGAGGTAAAGGTTGTGTGTTCGGGGATCTGAGCAGACACTATAATCTGACTGTGAGGGAACCATGGGGGAGTGCTGCTTTGTCAGAGGCATTGTCCCTGGTCACTATTCATCCTTCAACCAACATCATGCGGCCATTGTCAATTTGCTGCTTGTAGAGACAGGCTGTCTGGAAATTGCTTGATTTCTTTTCTCTGCAGAGATTACAGTATTTTGGGACTGAGGGTTGTGAAAGGTGCTATGTAAATGCAAGTTATGTCATCTCTTGAAGAGAGCGTGCTTCCATTGAAAACAATCACTGCTTGAGTGGTGCATCAGGTACAATGACAACAGTTTCATTTTGCCAGAGACATAGCGAAACAAAACAAAGTCTTGCGCGTGTGTAGCGACAATAATGATTTTAGGACAACTGAAGAAGAATTTCCAAACGATGATGAAGTGTAGACACACTGCTGTAACAGAGGTAACAGATACAGGCAAACGAGTTGCAAATAGGGTCTGTTTTGGAGTCCATTTGTACGCAAGATGCAACACAATGCAGCAAAATGTAAAGTAGCTGTTTGCAAGTACAAGAAAAATGTTTTTATGTCAGATCTTTAAAATTACACTCTGGTTTGGGATTGCGGTCATAAGTATGAATGTTCGTGAGCCGGACATTTGTAAATCAGGGACCCCTTGTTGACAGCAATGGTGAAGGAACAGGTATTGAGGATAGATTTGCCACAACTCTGGTCTACTGTCTAAAGTGAGCACAGATTGAAATGAAGAAAGCTTCACATAGGCTGCATCCCCGCTCAGCGATCGATGGTTAAGTCTGCCTTTCGAACTGATGGCTACAAGGGATGGATTGTGCCAGTTGATGATGCTATTTGGGGAATGTTCTCCAGACAGGAGGACCGCGAGCAGACAGGTTTGGGAAGGCTGCTGAGGTGAGGCTCCATGTTCCTGGCAGGAGCACAGAGGTTCTGGCTCGAGCTGTAGGATTTCCTGTCGCGAGGTCCCCGTCAGTTATTGACAGTCCTCAGTGTTTCCTTCTCTCTCACTGAGGACAGAAGCAGGCGCTGGTCCAGGCAGGAGATGGCAATTGGTGAAGACAATCCTGAATAGGATCTTGCAGCAATAAGACAACTGTAACGACAGGAACTGACCCAGGGGTGCAAATTCTGACGCTTAGCCACCAAATACTGAGCAGCTAGGTTTACAGAGGAACATTCAAAGGAGGGAGAGGTATAGGGAGGCAGCAAGGACTAGGGAGGGATTTGCAGGCCTATAGGGCCCAGACGGATAAAGGCCCGGCCTCCAACAAATGCAGGAATCTTCAAAGGGTTGGGGTTTGGAGCAGGTTTTGTTTTTATCATTCATTTGTGGGATGTGAGCGTCTCTGACGAGGCCCAGCATTTATTGCCTATCCCTAGTTGCCCAGCGGGCAGTTAAGAGTCAATCACATTGCTGTGGGTCTGGAGTCACATGTAGGCCAGACCAGGTAAGGCTGGCCGTATCCTTCCCTAAAGGAACCAGATGGGATTTTCCCCTGACAATCAATAATGGATTCACGGTCGCTGATAGACTCTTAATTCCAGTTTTCTTTGTAATTGACTTCAAATTTCTCTGGTGAGATTCGGACCGGGTTCCCCCGGGACATTATCTGGATTAACAGTCCAGCGATAAAACCCACCAGGCTGTCGTCTCCCCTACAGAGATAAGGAGAAGCGAAGTCGCAGGGCATCTCAAACTGAGAGATGGTCTCGGTCAGTCAGCGGAGGAACAACAGGCACCCGGGCACGTGGCTATGTGTGAAGTTGAAGTTTGGATGTTGGCCAATCGAGGTTCCAGCAGTGGGGAATGTGAAGGAGTTGAGCGATGATTTGGGAATGGAGAGACGAGGACTTCGGAAAAAGAAAGGACAGCTCAGCTCAGGACCACCCCGAATGCCAGGAAGTTATAGTTACTGGGCAGAGAAAGGGTTAATGCTCAGGGTAACCCCCCCCCCCGCCACCTCAGACATATGGACAATCTCCCAGAAATCCTTGCCAATCAAACCCAGGGAACATAGCAACGAGAGAACTGGTGGAGGGAGTATATTTGGGATTTTCAGAAAATATTTGAAAAGGCTCAAACAGGAGGCTTGTAAATAAACTTAGCTTGAATAGGACGGTATGGCAGCTGAAACATCACACTGAAGTCCCATCAAACTTATTGAATGGAACTCCGAACTCAATGGTTCCTCAAAGCCATTTGAAAATATTACCAAACGCAACAAGTGAAGCTAAATGATAGGTCGGAGGGATTATTTAAGGGATAGTTACATAATCAGGCCAGAAACATCACAAAGGAACAGAGCAACAGGAGCAGGCCATTCAGCCCATCAAGTCTGATCTGCCGTTCAATCCGATCACACCAATCAATTCCCCCAATATCACTTTCCCTTAAAGTCATTACTTATTGATCTCTCTCAGGCTCAATGACTGCGATTCTGCAACCTTCTAGGGTAGAGAATTCTACACAGAGGGATACAATTCCTCCTTATTTTTGTTTCAAATGGCCTGCCCCTTTCCTGAGACCATGTCCCCGGTTTTAGAGTCACCTGCCAGGGAAAACATTCACTTCCACCCTGTCATGCCCTGGAAGAGTCAGTTCCAGTGAAGAGAATACAGACCCACTTTCCTCAATCTTTCCTCGGAAAGCGATCTTGACATCCCATGGATTGAATCGGTGTTGCACTGTCTTTATGGCAAGTATGGTCCTCCTTAGATAAGGAGATCACAACTTGTATACAATACTCTGGATAAGGTCTCACCAAGGCGCTATACAATGGCAGCAAGGCACCTTTACTTCTAGCGCTCACATCCCATTGTGATGAATGCTATTGACCTCCCGATCAGGTGGTTGCCCATGTACAATGGCTTTTAGTGATTCGTGAACCAGGACACCCTGATCCTAATGTTCACTCACACCTCCCAACCTCTTGCCATTCAAGAAACATTCCGTCTTCTCCTACCAGGAGAAATAACTATACCCTTGTTCATCTGCAATCTGCTGTGTTCTAGCCTGTTGACTGGTTTTGGAACTGCCTTGCAGTGCCCTCCCACCTTACATTCTCACCCAATATCGTTTTAGAAATCTGACGTGCAGTTCCTCCATTCAAGCTGTTTATATCGATTGCAAACAGCTCCGAGCCCAGCGCTGACCATTGTGGTTCCCCGCTTGTAGCTGTCTGCATCCTGAGAAAGATCCATTTGTTCCTGTTCTCTCCCAATCTGGTCTCCAATTCGCAAGCCGTAGTAATACGATCCCATTCATGCTAATTTCATTTATGAGTCTCCAGACACCTTTTCAAATATTTTCTGGAAAACCCAATTATAGTCCCTCCACCTGTTCTCTTGTTGTGATATTCCCTGGGTTTGGTTGGCCAGGATTTCGGGGAGATTGTCCAGATTTCACTCGGTGAGGTGGCAGAAGTCCTACTGCCTGCTCTCAAGAGAGCAAAGGGATTCAATTAAAGTAGATAGCTGGACTCAGGCCATTGCAGACAGAGGAATGCTTCTCAGTCATAGAATCCCTCCAACATGGAAGCAGGCCATTCAGCCCACTAAGATCATACTGACCCTTCAAAGAGTATCCCACCCCCAACCCTAACCCTCATGGTCAATCCACCTAACCGGCACATCTTTGGACTGTGGGACGAGTGTGCACGCTCCATACAGACGTCACCCAAGGGCGGAATCGAACCTGGGTCCCCGGTGCTGTGTGACAGCGGTGCTGCCCAATGACTGGGTGCCCTTGAGGACAATGTATATGGGAGGGTGATGGGGTGAGTCCCAGCTGTTTGAGGAGATCGGGTTTGGTGGGGGTTGAGTCTGTGCACAACTACCTTGGGATGGCCTTTGGTGCAGACTGGCTTTTTTAATGGAGTGCTGCGCCCTTAAAGGAAGAGACAAGCTACCCCCTTTAACCGAGGAGTGAAGCAGTGGGACAGGTTTCAGTCCCGCACTGTCCAGCTGAGAATCCAGTTTAGACACAGGCGCCCTGTCCCCTTCCCCCATCCTGAGCACTCCAGGCAGCTCCCCTCCATCAATGTGTGTGAGCCCCAAACTAGGGGCCATCTGTAGGAGAGAGATACCATGCAAACCAACGAGGGGACTGCAGGAGAGGTTGCTTTGCCCCAGCACTGGGAGAATGTAGATGGTGGCCTGTACCTGGGGCTGGTCAATGTCACATCTATCTCTGCAAGGCTCCCCAATCCTTGATCCCAAATGAACTGTTTGAGGCCAGACTGGGGGTCAACAGTATGTCTGTCCTGACTCCTGATCTCCTCCCAGAATTCTCCCAGTTAGCCACGAGGTTGCCAGTGTTCCAGGGTTAGCTGAAAGAGAGGCACCCAGTTGGCCTTCCCGCTTTGCTGACCTGAAACTCATTCCTTTGCTGCCTTACCACGCGTTCCGTGGACTGACACTTTGGATGGTTTATAGGGCAAAGCTGGAAAGGAAAATGCATTCCCATAGCGCCCCTCACAACCCTAGAATGTCACGAGATGCTTTCCACTTTGAGATTTAGGTTAGATTTACAATTTTATTGTCCCGTGTACTCAAGTACAGGGAGACAGGAGAACAGTGAAAAGTGTACAATGTCACCAGTGCCAGTGCAATCTTAGGTGCAAAGGTACCTAGGTACAAAACCTTGGGTACAAAAATAGGAAAATAAAGAGGTAAGTTAAAAGTTCAACACTACAGTTCTTCTTCGTATAAAGTTGATGAGGTTGCAGCACAGCAAGCTCCCCACGCAATGCAGCTAAGATGGAGTAATGTTATTTTCTGGTGATGTTGGACGAGGGGTGAAGATTGGCCAAAGTCACAGTGGATTACTCTGCTGCTCATCTTCAAAAGGGCACCACGGGGTCCTTTAATCCGAAGACAAGGCATTAGTTTATCACCTCAGATAAAAGCTGGTTCCATCACTCTTCACTGGAACCAATCTAGATATCTTGCTCTGTGTGTCTGTCTGTGTGTGTGTCTGTGTGTGTGTGTGTGTGTGTGTGTGTGTGTGTGTGTGTCTGTGTGTGTATGTCTGTGTGTGTGTCTGTGTGTGTGTATGTGTGTGTACCTCATGTAGAGCCTTCTAACACTTTAACAATAGCAGATCCATTGAAGCTCCCACACAGTCTGGCTGACCAGGAACATGTTCCACTGGGGCCTTCCATCTGATAAATGAACATTCACCATGCTCCCTTGCCTGACCTGCTGCGCTTTTCCAGCAGCCTGACCTGCTGCGCTTTTCCAGCAGCCTGACCTGCTGCGCTTTTCCAGCAACACATTTCCATATCTGCCATCTCTCTTAGCCACACCTGCTACTGTCCCTTTAATCACAGCCACAGAATTGTCACAATCCACAAGGAAGCTATTTGGCCCAAAGTGTCCACACTATCCCTGTCTGGCTGACCAGGAACATGTTCCACTGGAGCCTTCCATCTGATAAATGAACATTCACCATGCTCCCTTGCCATCTCTCTTAGCCACACCTGCTACTGTCCCTTTAATCAGAGCCACAGAATTGTCACAATCCACAAGGAAGCTATTTGGCCCAAAGTGTCCACACTATCCCTCTGAATGAACGGTTCACTTTTGTCAACCTCCCAACTTCTGACTGTAACCCAGCAAATTGGTTTAATTTTCAAAGGAGCCAAATTCCATTTTGAATGCTTTGATCAAACGTGCCTTCACCAAGGGGGTGGATATCATGGAATCCCTGCAGTGTGGAAACAGGCCATTCGGTCCAACAAGTCCACACTGATCCTCTGCAGTGTAATCCGCCCAGACCCATTCCCGTCCCCATTTCTCTACATTTCCCCTGACTAATCCAACTAGCCAATGTGCCCTGCACACTATGGGACAATTTAGCATGGCCAATTCACCTAACCTGCACATCTTTGGATTGTGGGAGGAAACCGGAGCACTGGGCGGAAGCCTGTGCACACACGAGGAGAATGTGCAGACTCCACACAGACAGCCGTCCATGGGAGGACTTGAACCTGGGTCCCTGGCGCCATGAGGCAGCAGTGCTAACCACTAAGCTACCGTGCCACTCATCAGCTGATAGCTAATCTCTGGAATCTTGCATTCCCAACCTCAGGAAGGACATAGCATTGGAAGAACTGCTGTATGGAGTAATTCAAGTGGTACCAGGGCTGAAAGTGGATTGGCGTGGGGACAACGTTTTGAGGTTGTACAGGACGTTGATGAGCCCTCTTCTGAAGTACGGTGTACAGTTCTGTTTGCCCTGCTATCAGAAAGATATTATTAAACTGGAGAGGGGTCAGAAAAGATTTATCAGGATGTTGCCAGCAGTGGAGGGTTTGAGATATAAAAACAGGGTGAATAGGCTAAGATGTTTTTCACTGGAGTGTAGAAGTTTGAGGAGTGACCTTACAGTGGTTTAGAAAATCACAAAGTTAAAAATCACACAACACCAGGTTATAGTCCAACAGGTTTAATTGGAAGCACACTAGCTTTCGGAGCGTCGCTCCTTCATCAGGTGGTAGTGGAGGGCTCAATCCTAACACACAGAATTTATAGCAAAAATTTACAGTGTGATGTAACTGAAATTATACATTGAAAAATTGATTGTCTGTTAAGCCTTTCATCTGTTAGAATACAGTGGTAGTTTCACTTCTTTCATGTGTAAATCACAAAACCTTTTTTTAAAAAAGTTGCATTCTTGGGTTAGC
>NC_057716.1:28106304-28117793 GCF_004010195.1 Chiloscyllium plagiosum | reverse complement strand
AACTATCGCTGTATTCTAACAGATGAAAGGCTTAACAGACAATCAATTTTTCAATGTATAATTTCAGTTACACCACACTGTAAATTTTTGCTATAAATTCTGTGTGTTAGGACTGAGTCCTCCACAATCACCTGATGAAGGAGTGTCGCTCCGAAAGCTAGTGTGCTTCCAATTAAACCGGTTGGACTATAACCTGGTGGTGTGTGATTTTTAACTTTGTACCCCCCCAGTCCAACACCGGCATCTCCAAATCATTAGGAAATCACGAGGGACATCGATAAGGGAGGTAGCAAGGATCATTTTCCCCCTCGGGTGGGGGATTTCAAGACTAGGGGGCATATCTTTAAGGTGAGAGGGTAAAGATTTAGAAAGTTTATTGAATCCAGGGCAGTGTCAGCAGAGGAATCCATGTGGAGGTGCCAGTGTTGGACTGGGGTGGATAAAGTCAGAAGTCACATGGCACAGGTTTATCTGAAATCACAAGCTGCTGAAGCACTGCCCCTTTGTCAAGTCAGAGGAACAGACAGACAGGAAACTCAAAACAAACATCACATTAAGCTGCCAGAGAGTAATCCAACTGATGAGATCCTGAATATTTTCAGCATCTGAATGTGGTAGGATTGAGGCTTTTCTGTGGGAGAAGATTTAAGACATAAGGAAATGCACTGAGACACTAACTGTGATTAGATTATGCGTGATTAGCTATGTTCAGTTCTGGGCCATGCCCTGAGGAGTGATCTAAAGGACTTGGAATGGGTGTAGCACAGATTTCCCTGATTGATAACTAAACCTTTAGGTTTAGAATACATGAAGAATCATACAAAAGAATCATAAAGTGCTTCTGGAACTACAGAGCCATTCAGTCCATGCTAGCTCTCTAGAGCAATTCAGTCAGTTCCAATCTTTTGTTTGATCCCCATGCCCTTTTCTTTAACTTAAAAAAAATTAGATTTGATTACTTACAGTGTGGAAACAGGCCCTTCGGTCCAACAAGTCCATACTGACCCTCCAAAGAGCAACCCACCCAGATCCATTCCCCTACACCTAACACTGTGGGCAATTTAGCATGGCCAATTCACCTAACCTGCACATTTTTGGACTGTGGGAGGAAGTGCTAACCATTGTGCCACCATGCCAATTCAGATCCTCTTGAAATCAAAGAAAATCCAATTTGCTTTGGTGACTAATTAATATATCCCGCTATCTTCAAAGATCTGTGCATCTGAATCACCTAAACCCTCCACTCTTTTGAGTTGCACCATGGCCTCCTCCTATCCTTTTTACTAAAAGGGAGAGGCAGCACAATGGCTCAGTAGTTAGCACAGCTGCCTCTCAGTGCCAGGGACCCAGGTTCAAATCCAGAGTTGGACAACTGTCTGTGTGGAGTTTGTACATTCTCCCTGTGTCTGCGTGGGTTTCCTCCCACAATCCGAAGGTGAATTGCCCATACTGCTCAAGGACGTATAGGTTGGGTGCATTAGTCAGGTGTAAATATAGCATAATGGGTTTGGGTGAGAGACTTTTTGGAGGGTCAAATGATTAGATTAGATTCCCTACAGTATGGAAACAGGCCCTTTGGCCCAACAAGTCCATACCAATCTTCTGCAGAGTAACCCACCCCGACCCTATGTTTACCCTTGACTAGTGCACCTAACACTATGGGCAATTTAGCATGGCCAATTCACCTGACCTGCACATCTTTGGACTATGGGTGGAAACCCCACGTAGTCATGGGGAGACTGTGCAATCTCCATGCAGACAGGCACCCAAGGTGGGAATCGAGCCTGGGTCCCTGGCGCTGTGAGGCAGCAAGTGCTAACCAGTGAGCCACCACGCCACCCAATTGGCCTGTCCCCACACCGTACGGATTTGAAATTCTAAAAATAATTCACTTTACTATGAGGGAGGTATTGCCTGGAAATTGAATACTAAGACTACTACTGTTAGGACTGTTAGAGCGTTATCGGTTGGGTAAATGGGCCAAGGAGTGGCAGTTGCAGTTTAATGTAGATAAACGTGAAGTGCTGCATTTTGGAAATGCAAATCAAGGCAGGACTTACTCATTAATGGTAAGGTCCTAGGGAGTGTTGCCGAACAAAGAGACCTTGGAGTGCAGGTTCATAGCTCCTTGAAAATGGATAGGATAGTGAAGAGGGTGTTTGATATGCTTTCCTTTATTGGTCAGTGCATTAAGTATAGGAGTTGGGAGGTCATTTTGTGACTGCACAGGACATTAGTTAGGCCACTTTTAGAACACTCTGTTCAATTCCGGTCTCCTTCCTTTAGGAAAGTTGTAGTGGAACTTGAAAAGATTCGCAAAAGATTTACAAGGATGTTGCTGGATCTGGAGGATTTGAGCTGCAGGAAGAGGCTGAATAGGCTGGGACTATTTTCCCTGGAGATTTTGGAGGCTGAGGGGTGACCTTATAGAGGTTTATAACATCATGAGGGGCATGGATAGGATAAATAGCCAAGATCTTTTACTCAGGGCTGGGGAGTCCATAACTATAGGGCATAGGTTTAAGGTGAGAGGGGAAAGTTTTAAAAGGGACTTAAAGGGCAATTTTTTCACGCAGAGGGTGGTGCGTGTATGGAATGAGCTGCCAGAGGAAGTGGTGGAGGCTGGTACAATTACAACATATAAAAAGCATTTGGGTGGGTACATGAACAGGAAGGATTCAGAGGGATATGGGCCAAATGCTGGCAAATGGGACTAGATTAATTTAGGATATCTGGTCGGCATGGACAGGTTGGACTGAGAGGTCTTTTTCCATGCTGCCCATCTCTATGACTCTATGACATGAGGGGCAACATTTTTATACAGAGGGTGGTTAGTGTGTGGAATGAACTGCCAGAGGAAGTGATGGGTACAGGTGCAGTTACTATGTTTAAAAGACATTTGAATATGTACATGAATAGGACAGGTTTGGAGGGATATGGGCCAAATGCAGGCGGATGACACTACTTTAGTTTGGGAACATGGTCGGCATGGACTGCAGGTCAGTTTCTACACTATATGACTCAATGCGATAAAGTGTGTAATCTCTTGAATTTTGAAACTGGAGGGTTGGGGGGGGGGGTATGCCAGTGAAGATGTTCAAGTTGATTAAAGGGTTTAACAGGGTAGAGAGAGTGAAACAATTCTGCTCTGGTGGTGGTCGTCCCGTATAAGGGAGCATCACCTTAAAATCAGGAGGTGCATTTACCCACATGAGAGGGGGAAATCCAGAATTCTACCCTCTCTGCTTCCCAAGAAAAGTAAGTGTCACCAATTTGGGGTGTGTTGTTAATTGAACAGGTTATGACTTTTTCTCTGAGGTAATTGGACTGAGGGATATGGAATCAAGGTAGGAAAACTGAGTTAAAGTACAAGTCAGTCTTGATCTCACTAAATGGTGAAACAGACGAAAGGACTAACCGGTGTCCTCCTGTTCCAGTGTCTGTTCTCGGTTAATGATACCATCCACTGCAGACAGCTGTTTGAGCTCAGGCAGTGAATTCCTCTTCTGACTGGGAATGTGAATCAGATTTTATCTATTTAAATAGTTTTTCTTGGCAGAGAAAGAACGTCGAGGGAACAGAAAGACTTTGTGCAAAGTTGCAGTGTAATTATTGTCCAGTTCTGTTACCGACACTCAGTATGAAACATTTCCCAAGTGAAAAGAAACTGAGCTTTGTTGAACGGAGTGATGGAAAATGACAAGTAAATATCTAACCCTGACACACTGCGATGAATGGGGTGCGAGTGGCTGGGAAAATACTGAAGCTATCTAGTGTGTTTGCTGTTGTGAAAATGTTTGGGTAGGCATGGAAAGTCATGCAACGGTCTGGAGAATGCCTACAGCGCCAAGAGAGATTATCAAGGAATGACTTGCTATCCATGTTCAGGTAAATTCACCGAAGGTCTGGTCTCAAGTGTAGCCATAGAGCCATAGAGTTATACAGCACAGAAACAGACTCTTTGGTCCAACTTGTCCATCCTAACTAAATTTCCCAAACTAAAGTAGTCCCATTATTTATTTGCATTTTGCCTATATCCCTCTAACGCTTTCCTATTCATTTACCTGTCTGAATCGCTATCAAATGTAGTAACTGTACCTGCATCCGCCACTTCCTCTGACAGCTCATTCCACATATGAACTCTGTGCTGTGTGTAAAGGTTGCCGCTCAGGTCCCTTTTGAATCTTTCTCTTCTCATCTTAAACGTATGTCCTCTACTTTTGAATACCCCTATCCTAGGGATAAGACCTTTACTACTCACCTTATCTACGCCTCTTCATGATGTTATAAACCTCTCAACTT
The DNA here is from genome assembly GCF_004010195.1 of Chiloscyllium plagiosum. Classification (NCBI taxonomy): domain Eukaryota; kingdom Metazoa; phylum Chordata; class Chondrichthyes; order Orectolobiformes; family Hemiscylliidae; genus Chiloscyllium; species Chiloscyllium plagiosum. The sequence continues at coordinate 28,113,491 of NC_057716.1, read as the reverse complement.
TCTACACTCCTGAGAGAAATGTCCCAGCCTCTCCAGATAATTCAAACCCTCCATTCCTGGCAACATCCTGGTAAATCTTTATTGTGCCCCCTCCAACCTAATAATAGCCTTCCCAGAGCCAGGTGAGAAGAACTGTACACAGTGCTCCAAAAGTGGCCTCATCAACGTCCTGCACTACTGCAATGTAATGTCCCAACTCTCGTACACAATGGTCTGAGTAATGATTCTGGTACAATTATAACATTTAAAAGGCATCCAAATGGATATATGAATAGGAAGGGTTTAAAGGGAGTATGGGCCAAATGCTGGCAAATGGGACTAGACTAGCTTAGGATATCTGGTCGGCATGGACAGATTGGACTGAAGGGTTTGTTTCAGAGGTATACATCTCTATGATTCTCCTGTTCCCTAGATGCTGCCTGACCTGCTGCGCTTTTCCAGCAACACATTTCCATCTCTGAGTAATGAAGGCAAGCATGCCTAATGCTTTCTTTAACACCCTATATACCTGTGATGCAACTTCTGAAGAGAGACATTAAACAAAAACTGTGGACAGAATTAGAAGCCAGACTTTGAGCATGGAAATTGACATTTTGAAGGACAGCAAAATAAAACCTGTCTCTACCTGCAAAAAAAAACAGTCATCCCTGCCCAGCCCCAAGACGTATCACTGTCTTCAATTCTCATCTCCCTCCTCTAGGAAGGATGTTTTAGATTAGATTAGATTAGATTACTTACAGTGTGGAAACAGGCCCTGCGGCTCAACAAGTCCACACCGACCCGCCGAAGCGCAACCCACCCAGACCCATTCCCCTACATTCACCTAACACTGCGGGCAATTTAGCGTGGCCAATTCACCTAATCTGCACATTTGTGAAACTTGAAAAGGTTCAGAAAAGATTTACAAGGATGTTGCCAGGCTTGGAGGGTTTGAGCTAAAGGGAGGGGCTGAATAGACTGGGGCTGTTTTTCCTGGAGCATTGGAGGCTGAGGGGCGACCTTGTAGAAGTTTGTAAAATCATGAGGGGCATGGATGGTGTGAACAGTCAATGTCCTTTCCCTGGGGTAGGGGAGTTCAAAACATGAGGGCATAGGTTTAAGCTGAGAGGGGAAAGATTTAAAAAGGGACCTAATGGTCAACTTCCAAAGTTCTTCATGCAGACAGAGGAAGTGGTGGAGGCTGGTACAATTATAACATTTAAAAGGCATCCAAATGGGTATATGAATAGGAAGGGTTTAAAGGGAGTATGGGCCAAATGCTAGCAAATGGGACTAGACTAGCTTAGGATATCTGGTCGGCATGGACAGATTGGACTGAAGGGTTTGTTTCAGAGGTATACATCTCTATGATTCTATGATATAAAATATACAACATTGCCTACTGCACAGCCACTATTATAATGTCTGAAAGAGTCCAAGTATGCATCGTGGCTGGAGTGAGTTCTACTCACCTTATAATTGAGGATGGTTTATATGCCCAGGCCCCTCCACTCTGGAGTTGTTCACTTCTTGCACAGCAGGAACTGGCCTTTCTGCTCACCTCTTTCTTTCAGTTCACTGAACAGCCAGTCACTACTTGTGACTTCATTCAGTGAGTGCAATATTTGGTCATGAAGCTACTGAAATTGATTCCAATTTCATCTGTCCATTGTCTCTTGAGGTACCCCACAAACCTGTCCATGCCGACCAGCTATCCTGTGCTAATCTAGTCCCATTTGCCAGCATTTGGCCCATAATCCCTCTAAACGCTTCCTATTCATATACCCATTCGGATGTCTTTTAAATGTTGTAATTGTACCAGCCTTCACCACTTCCTCTGTCTGCATTTGGTGAAAACACAGGACAGTAACTGGAGTTAGACCCCTGGCTAGTTTTCCTGCGCTTCAGCCTGAGAGATGATCCTGAATACTGCATTGCGCATTTTGTCCATTTGAGGCTACCGTACACACTTGTACCAGCAGAGGGAGTCTGTTAGGAAGGGACAATAAAGGATTCATGTTTAGCAGCTTGTGTATTTTTTGAAATGTCTCTGGTTGAATGTATGACTGTTTCCGTGCCAAGAACACCACAATGTTCAGATTCTTGTAAATACCATCTGGCTGAGGTCAGATGAACCTGCACATACCATGAATAAGGTTTGAGACTATTTACTTGGTGTGGTGTTCTGCTCTCCCAGCTTTCTTTACCCTGGAAGAAAGACATACTTGCATTTATGTTGCACATTTTACAAGCTGAGAGGTTCAGTCATTTGGCCAGGATACCTAGGAACAAGTCTTCTGCCACTTTTCTATACCGTACCGCGGTAGCTTCTACATTAACTTGAGAGGAGCAACATCTCATTTGAGAAAGAGGACCAATCTTTCAGTGCTGCACTAGAATGCCAGCCTAGAATGGCACTGAGACACGGTGGCACAAAATGAGGCTATTTGGCCCATTGAATCAATGTTGTCTGCTTAATTGTTATTTGAATTGGTGTCGGTACCAACTTGAAATCGCTCCTCTAATATTTCTACCTCCTCGAATTCCAAAGGGCAGATTTGATGACACCAATTCTTCCCCTTGACGTTTCCCCAACCCCAAACCAATTGTCATATCATGTGAGGTATGGGACTGGGGCAGTCTTTCTGACAAAGGTGAGAAACGCTGGTAGCTCATGTGAAAAATAGCCATTTATGGTGGGGGGTGGGGGAGGGGTAGCGAATCACCCAAATCAATCACACTGTGCCTGGAAAGTCTCAGTGGGCAGCACTGGGGCAGAAGGTTGTGGGTTCAGGTCCCACTGCAGAGGCTGGAGTAAATAATCTGAGCGGATACAGCAGAACATGGCGGCACGGTGGCTCAGTGGTTAGCACTGCTGCCTCACGGTCCCAGGTTCGATTCCAGCCTCGGGCCACTGTCTGTGTGGAGTTTGCACATTCTACCCGTGTCTGTGTGGGTTTCCTCCCACAGCCCAAAGATGTGCAGGTCAGGTGAATTGGCCATGTTAAATTGCCTATAGTGCAAGGTGTATTAGTCAGAGGGAAATGGATCTGGGTGGGTTACTCTTCAGAGGGTTAGTGTGAACTTGTTGGGCCAGAGGGCCTGTTTCCACATTGTAGGGGATCTAAAGAACTGAGGGTGTCCTGCACTGTCAGCGGTGCAACTTCTGGATAAAATGTTATACCAAATCCCCCCACCCACGGCTATCCTCTGGAATTGCCGTAACAGATCCCATTACTGCATGTTGAAGGAATATGGCACAGTTCTTCCCTCGAGTGCCCTACTCAATATTTTGACTCCTTGAACGAATATCTCAGGAAACGGATGATTTGGCAAACGATCACAATCGCTCTTTGCAGGATCTTGCTGTGCGCACCCGTCAACTGTGGCTGAGTTTCCCACCTTACAACAGCGTCTACGATCCACAGGAGAAGCAGTTTAATTGTCTCTGAAATGCCTGGGTATGCCCTCAGGCTGTGAAATGCGCCCTCCGAATGCAAGCTTTCCTCTCACTTCTCAGCCAGAGAGCGCCAGTAGAGGTCGGGAGAAGTTGGAAGAGGACGGGAAGGGAATGTCAGGCATGTGTCTGAAAACCTCAAACGCTCTTGAAATTTGTGTGCTGCTGATCATTGCGAAAGTGAGTATTGCAATATGCAGGAACATTGTACCCATGGCCAAATGAATAACTGCTGTGGTCAGACTCATAGACCTACACAAATTCTTTTGCGAAACACACTTGTGACTTATTGTCAAACAGAATTAATCGTTAGACATAAAAATCTCAAGAGATTTCCTCTGTGCAAATATCTGCCAGAAACAGTGGCAAGCCCCACCTCTCTGCTGGACTGATGGGGGTTCTTTCACGAGAGTATAATTTGTGGAGCTCCTTGCAGTTACTTGTAAACTTACACTCACCCTACATTCATTGGATGCCCTATGGACAGATTTGTTAACAAAGTGTTTTCTGGGAAGATACCATTGCTCATCCATAATTGCCCCATTAAGAGTCAGCCATATTGCTGTTGGTATGGAGACACATGTAGACCAGACCAGGTAAGAATGGCAAAAACAGAGGTTGCTGGAAAAGCTCAGCAGGTCTGGCAGCATCTGTGAAGAGAAATTAGAATTACCGTTTCAGGCCCGGTGACCCTGTATCAGGACACCTCAGAAGGGTCACCGGGCCGGAAATGGTAACTCTAATTTCTCTTCACAGATGCTGCTAGACCTGCTGAGCTTTTCCAGCAATTTCTGTTTTCGTTTCTGATTTACAGCATCTGCAGTTCTTTCGGTTTTTACCAGGTAAGGATGGCTGTTTCCTTCCCTAAAGGACATTAGTGAACCAGATTGGTTTTTCAACAATCAGCAACAGTTTTATGGTCATCACTAGACTCTGAATTTCAGATTCCTGCTACACCACAAGAGCCCTACCCCTGAGTGTATGATGTCCCTAATGGGCAGGGACAGTCCTGTCACCAGGCTCCCTCCCTGAAGAACAGTGAAGGTGGAATGGGAGGTCATAGTAGGCAAAAGATGCTAGAAACCAGAGTGTATATTAGTGTGGTGCTGGAAAAGCACAGCAGGTCAGGCAGCATCCGAGGAGCAGGAAAATTGAAGTTTCGGGCAAAAGCCCTTCATCAGGATTTTCCTGCACCTCGGATGCTGACTGACCTGCTGTGCTTTTCCAGAACCACTCTAATCTCGACCCTGGGGGTTCATAGTAGCTGATGGTGGGTTGTGGGGTCGGTTGGAGGATAGGGCAGTAGAAAACGCTGTTATTGGTCCCCCCATTCTAGTCTCCTTGGTGATCCAATCGGCTGAATGGTCCACTTCTTATGTCTTGTGTTAGCTAGAGGGGAGCTGAAAATGTGTTGCTGGAACAGCGCAGCAGGTCAGGCAGCATCCAGGGAACAGGAGAATCGACGTTTCGGGCATAAGCCCTTCTTCAGGAATGAGGAAAGTGTGTCCAGCAGGCTAAGATAAAAGGTAGGGAGGAGGGACTTGGGGGAGGGGCGTTGGAAATGCGATAGGTTAGCTGAGGGGAGTCACATTGATGATGAGATTCACAAGCTTTGGAATCCCATCCCCACACTTTCCCGTCTCTCTAATGTAGAGTTTAATTGAAGGTTCCTCATTAAACTGAGCAATTACCCTAAGCCTTCTGTTATCTAACCTCTGTGACTGGTCATACACACTCTGTTGGTGTGAAATTATTCATAGCTCCTTGAAAGTGGAGTTGCAGGTAGGTAGGATAGTGAAGAAGGCGTTTGGTATACTTGCCTTTATTGGTCAGAGTATTGAGTACGGGAGTTGGGAGGTCATGTTGCAGCTGTACAGGACATTGGTCAGGCCACTGTTGGAATATTGCCTGCAAATCTGGTCTCCTTCCTATTGGAAGGATGTTGTGAAACTTGAAAGGGTTCAGAAAAGATTTAAAGATATAAAAGGGACCTAAGGGGCAATTTTTTCATGCAGAGGGTGGTACGTGTATGAAATGAGCTGCCAGAGGAAGTGGTGGAGGCTTTGCTGAATTTAAAAGGCATCTGGATGGGTATATGAATAGGAAGGGTTTAGAGGGATATGGGCTAAATGCTGGCAAATGGGAGTAGATTACATTAGGATATCTGGCCAGCATGGACGAGTTGGACCGAAGGGTTTGTTTCCGTGCTGTACAGCTTTATGAGTCGAACAGCGTGGCAGTGGAAAAGCACAGCAGGTCAGGCAGCATCCGAGGAGCAGGAGAATTGACATTTCGGACATATGCTGTGCTTTTCCAGCACCACACTCTCGACTCTGATCTCCAGCATCTGCAGTCCTCACTTTCTCCCGTACAACTCTATGACTCTCGATGTCAAAGATGCCACTTACTGATGAAGCTGACTTCTCTCTCCCTCAGCCCAGGTGGTGGTGCTATAACAATAGCAAAGGCTGCAGAAACGCAGCCTGTGGAGATAGAGACAGAGTTAATGTTCTGAGTGCACTATAACTCTTCTTCAACTGAAAGGGGCTGGAAAATGATGGATTTGATACTGCTGACAGTAGGGGTGAGGAGGAGTGAATGGGACAGATGGTTGAGGGTGCCTTGAGTAAAAGATTAAAGGAGTGCTAATGGTCGCAAAGGAATGAAAGAGATGCAAAATAGGTGCAAATCCCTCACCCTTGCATAGCCCATCTCCCGCATTTCTGCCCTCACCCCTTGCCCTGCTTCCCAGAACAATGATGGGTTTCCCCTTGTCCCCCTCCCAAACCACGAGTCCCTGCATTAAAAGAATCATTCAGCAGGATGCTGCCACCACATATCTTCCCCTCCATTATCAGCATCATGCAGGGAGTGATCTCTCCGTGACCCCGTGCTGCACCCCTCCATCACTGAGTGCTTCCTCACTCCTCCCATTGCATCTTCACTATGCGAGCGTAGTAGGTATAGAATTACACATTCACCTCCTCCATCCTGACTGTGCCAGGCCCTATACCCACCTTCCTGGTAAAGCAGTGTGTCCCTTGTATAGCTTTTAATCTAGTCTACTGCACGCGCTGCTCACAATGTGGTCTCCTTTACATTGGCGAATCCAGTCACAGTCTGGATGGCTGTTTTGGGGGACATCTCTGCTCTGTCTGAACCTGACCTTCCAGGTGCTTGTTGTTTCAATGATCCATCTTGCTCCCAGACTAATGTTTCCATCTTTGGCTTGCTCTAATGAAGCCCAATGCATCCTGGAGGAACAACATTTCATTTTCCACTTTGCCATTTTACAGCCTCCTGGTCTCAATATTGAATTCCACAACTTCACAGCATGATGTGCATATTCCATGTTGGCTGGGCACCACCATTATCATCTTAGTTGTGTTTTGCTGGTCTCAGCAAAACTGACCTACTTCCTCCATCCCATGTCTATCATTTACACCTAGTTCACACCTCTATCCCACCTTCACTACCACCAGCATGCCCTTATCTTTAAGGTGGTTAAAAGCAATGACTGCAGATGCTGGAAACCAGATTCAGGATTAGTGGTGCTGGAAGAGCACAGCAGTTCAGGCAGCATCCGAGGAGCAGCGAAATCGACATTTTGGGCAAAAGCCCTTCATCAGGAATAAAGGCAGTGAGCCTGGAGCGTGGAGAGATAAGCGAGAGGAGGGTGGGGGTGGGGAGAAAGTAGTATAGAGTACAATAGGTGAGTGGGGGAGGGGATGAAGGTGATAGGTCAGGGAGG
>NC_057716.1:28101279-28103515 GCF_004010195.1 Chiloscyllium plagiosum | reverse complement strand
AGGGGTAGTGTTCCCCTCAGGGTTCTGGGGGGTGGGCATAGTGACAGTGGGGTCTGTGGGGGGCGTGTCAGCAGAATGCAGGTGAATGGCACTGGTGGGGGCGGAAGTGGTGGTGACCACAGCAGTAGGGGTGGCAAAGTCACTGAGCATGTGGCATCAGTGATGATGTGAGGGGCGGAAGTGATGTCACTTGTGATGCATGAGGAATTGTGAGGGGCGGAAGTGGTTGTGGGAGTGGCCATGATGGGGACGGAAGTGACATCATCAATCAGCGTGGGGGTGGCAGATGCATCAGCCACATGGCTAATGGCGGAATAGGTTCCTAGGCCAGGGGAATCTTCTGGAATGTTTGAGGAGCGCTGGTTATGGAGGTGGGTAGATAAAAGTTTGTTGTACTTACAGTTTTTGATGTTTGAGACGGAATTGAAATACTGTTTGTTGAGAGTATGAATTCTCCTGAGGATGTAGTACAGAGTGGGTCCTTTGCAATTCTGAGAGAGTGTGGCCCTCAGCTGTCTTTAGCTCTGGGCACCCTCTCAACCTCTTTCACTCACTAGCCCTCCACACCTCTGTCAAATACAGAGGCGGCACGGTAGCTCGTTGGCTGGCACTACTGCCTCACAATGCCAGGGACCCGGGTTCGATTCCACCTTCGGGCGACTGTCTGTGTGGAGTTTGCACACTCTCCCCCTGTCTGCGTGGGTTTCCTCCAGGTGCTCTGGTTTCCTCCCACAGTCCAAAAGATGTGTAGGTTAGGTGAATTGGCTAAATTGCCCATTGTGCTCAGGGATGTGCAGGTTAGGTGCATTAGGCTAGGGTAATTGTAGATTAATGGGGATTGGGTTTGGGTGGGATACTCTTTGGAGGGTCGGTGTGGACTTGTTGGGTCGAAGGGCCTGCTTCCACACTGTCAGGATTCTATGAAATATGCTATTTTTCAGCCCCTTTCAATTCTGCAGAAGAGTCGTATCATTCTTGAAACATTAACTCTGCCAGACCTGAATGGTTACCCCCAGCGCTTCCTGCTTTTATCTCAGATCTCCAGCAGCCACAGTATTTTGCTTTGGTTTGGGCGATGGATGTGATGCTGTGACCTGTAATTGTCTGCCTGTCCCAGATCAGTTAACACTGTAAACAACAGGCTATCTGCTCTGTCAGACCGCAGCTACACCTAGCTCAAAATGACCTGATGTAACCTGGGGTCTCAGACTTTGCATTACCCCAGCCATTTTGGGAATGAAGGACATCCAAAGTAGCGACCATTAGACAGGGCTAAGCAATCCCATAAATAATGGATCAGATTCAAGCCCTGCAGTCCTGTCGCACCCAGTCATGACTGGATGGTGGGGGGCAGTTAAACAATTCACTGGAGGAGGAGGCTCCACAAATCCCCCCATCCTCAATAATGGAAGAGCCCAACACATTTGTGCAAATGCTAAGGCTGAAGCTTTAGTAACAGACGTGCTGAGAGGACAGCTTATCAGAGGTCCCCAGCATTCCCTAACTTGACTCACTTAAGAAACAATTGAAGGAACTGGATGTGCAAAGTCTATTAGCCCAGGCAACATTCCGGCAATAGTACGGAAGTCTTGTGCTCCAGAACTTGACGCTCCCCTAGCCAAACTGTTCCAGTAGTTACAACACAGGCATCTAACTGACACAACAGAAAATTATTCAGTTATGTCCTGTATACAAAAAAGCAAAAATCAGGTATTCCTGATGAAGGGCTTTTGCCCAAAACGTCGATTTCACTGCTCCTCGGATGCTGCCTGAACTGCTGTGCTCTTCCAGCACTACTAACCCAGAATCTGGTTCCCAGCATCTGCAGTCATTGTTTTTACCAAATCCAACCCAGTCAACTACTGTCCTGTCAGACCACACTCGATCACCAGTATAGTGATGGAAGGTGTCCTCAACAGTGCTATCAAGCAGCATATGCCTAACTACGGTAATGATCAGTAGATGGAGTATGATGTGGATACATGTGAGGTTATCCACCTTGGTGGCAAAATCAGGAAACCAGAATCCTGAATTTTGGTGATAGGTTGGGAAAGGGTGAGGTGCAGCAAGACTAGAGAGGCTTGTGCACCAGTCAACAGAAAGTAAATAAGAAGGCTTTCATAGCGAGTGGGGTTCAAGTACAGAAGCAGGGATGTCTTGCTGCAATAGTACAGGGCCTTGGTGAGACCACACCGGGAGTATTGTGTGCAGTTTTGGTCTCCCCATCTGAGGATGG
>NC_057716.1:28098589-28101065 GCF_004010195.1 Chiloscyllium plagiosum | reverse complement strand
ATGCCATCTATCAACCCCTCAGAAAACGAACAGGAAATGACATCACCACAAACCCCAGGAACCCCATCCAGGAGAAAGATATAAATAGAAAGCAGGAGACAACAGCTTCGCTTCACTTGGAGGTTGCCACTGATAATGTTACCTAGCCAGGTAATGAAACGTCTGGATATCAAACCTACAGCTCAACGAGCAAACCTACACCCTAAATTTTATACATTTCATGGTATAATGGTCCAAATATCGAGTCTTTGCTTGTGCAGCATGGTTTGTTTACAGAAAACATTACAGAGTCATTGTCAGTTTCAGCAGCTATGCAGAAGTCCATTGCTGCAATAATTGGTCGTGATCGTTCTTCGTGAGAAGGAAGATCGTTTTCCATTTCTGCAAATCTAAGGTATTAACACTTGTATACAACAGTCTCAGGTAATTAACATTTCTATTGAAGGTGGTGGCTGGACTCAGACACTTCAGTGGGCAGTAGACATTACTGATGTGTATTCTCTCCCCCACCCACCTTAAACTAATTATATGCTCTGTGTCTATTGTGCTGGTGTCCTGTTGGCCTCAGGCAGTATCTCTGTATGCTTAGCTGTACTTTTCCATGCAATGGCTCAGCAGCCATCTTGTGTGCTCAGTGACCAACTTATGGCCCAGCGGCCAACTTGTGTCTGTGTGCCCCATGTCAACTCCCACTTCACTCCCCATTTTGTGGTCAAGGAGGTGACTTCAGAGATCTCCCGCAGACCACTGAACTCTCATATAGAGGTAGGCATTTTGTAAGGTCTCCCCATCCCGAGGGGTGTCAAGGAGTGCGAGTTTCATTGAGGGCTCTTCTGTAACAATTGCTCCTGGCACAGCCCGCGTCAGTAGCACCTTACAGCCAAGCTTTAAACACCCAAGGCCTCAGCAGAATCCCAGTATGAGTGAAATAAGGAGAACAATCCCTTGTGCCAAATAGGCAAATCCTGGGGAGCCTATCAGCCATTTTAGCCAGTTATCTCCTCCTGTGGCTCCTTGTCTGAAGTCATCTCGAGGATCCTGAATATTTTTGTAAGAATTGTCAATGACATGGTTTATACACTTGTCACCAATTATTGTACATACTGCCCCTTTCTGGGCTAACTGGTAATCCACTGTGTAACGTGTCTGCTGTGTGTAAAGTCTGAGTTCAGCCTATTCTCCATTGTTTGCTTCCAGACCGTTTGATATATTGTTCCCTAAGATTGTCATGAAGGGAGATAGATTTCAGGTTTTGTGGAAGAGGTGAAGGGGTTGACGTGTGGAAATGATTTCAAAAGAAAATTGCTTGGGCACATGCATGAGGATGATCTAAAGCAATAGAGTGGAGGACGAGGAGTGGCTGGGTTGCTCTTAAGAGAGCGAGCATGGAGTTGATGGGTAAATGGACAACTTCTGTGCTGTCATTTGTATAGGGGCCGAGATAGTTGTTGACACATCCATCAATGATGAAATTATGAAGGTTGAGGATGGGCAAGAGATTATAATTGGAAGAAAGCAGAGATTGGAGGGTTGTAGGAGGTTCGCGTGTTAGGGAGGGATGAGAGACATTGTATGACAAGAATGAAACTTATCCAACAGAGATGCAACCAGAATGCGAAGCAATGCAGTGGTATTATTGCCCTGACGCTGAGTAGAGCAGTGCTATGATCCTGAGGAGGAAATGTGTTGAGACAATGATAGACAGGAGAAGGTAGGCTGTCTCACTCTGCAAGACGTGATATCACCAGTATCCAGTCGGGAACCCACAGTTCCTTGCTTGTTCAGACACAATAGCTGAACAGAATGAGGTAATTGCCTGTCAGAATTCCTATCCCATAAAATCATTATCCAATCCTTTTTCAACAACATTTCACATGCTTCCTCAGTGACCACACTAATGCACACAGCTTTTCTGCAGAATACAGGAACAAAGGGTGGCATGGCGGCTCAGTGGTTAGCACTGCTGCCTCACAACGCCAGGGTCCCAGGTTCGATTCCAGCCTCGGGCGACTGGCTGTGTGGAGTCTGCACATTCTCCCTGTGTCTGCGTGGGTTTCCTCCGGGTGCTCCGGTTTCCTCCCACAGTCCAAAGATGTGCAGGTCAGGCCAATTGGCCATGCGAAATTGTTCATAGTGTTAGGTGCATTAGTCAGAGGGGGGTGGGTTACTCTTCAGAGGGTTAGTGTGGACTTGTTGGGCTGAAGGGCCTGGTTCCACACTTAGGGAATCTAATCTTTAAAAAAAAAAGGGAAGGCTGTCAAGCCTGTTCTAACATTCAATAAGATCATTATTTTTAATAGAGTCTAGATTAGAGTGGTGCTGGAAAAGCACAGCAGTTCAGGCAGCATCCGAGGAGCAGTAAAATCGACGTTTCGGGCAAAAGCCCTTCATCAGGAATACAGGCAGAGAGCCTGAAGGGTGGAGAGATAAATGAGAGGAGGGTGGGGGTGGGGAGAAAGTAGCAGAGAGTACAATA
>NC_057716.1:28089296-28098569 GCF_004010195.1 Chiloscyllium plagiosum | reverse complement strand
CCTCTCATTTATCTCTCCACCCTGCAGGCACTCTGCCTGTATTCCTGATGAAGGGCTTTTGCCCAAAACGTCGATTTTACTGCTCCTCCTGAACTGCTGTGCTTTTCTAGCACCAGTCTAATCTAGAGTCTGGTTTCCAGCATCTGCAGTCATTGTTTTTAACCTTTATTTTTAATAGAATCACTACAGTATTGAAGTTGGCTGTTCGGCCCAGCAAGTCCACACTGGCCCTCAGAAGAGTAACCCACCCAGCCCCACTCACCAACTCTATATTTACACCTGACTAATGCACCTAACCTACACATCTCTGAACAATATGGGCAATTTAGCATGGCCAATTCACCTGACCTGCACATGTTTGGACTGTGAGAGGAAACAACAGCACCTGCCTGGAGGAAACCCATGCAGACACGGGGAGAATGTGCAAACGCCACACAGACAGTCATCCGAGGCTGGGATCGAACCCAGGTCTCTGACACTGTAACGCAGCAGTGCTAACCACTGCGCCACCCAGTGCTGGCTTGTAAGTTGATATTGCTGTGTTTGTTCTGTACAGTTTGAAACCATGTTTAACAGAATTCAATAAGAATTGAGTATAACATTAAATTCTATCCTTATTCCAATATCTATCACCCTTTGTGGGTGGACGTGATTCCTAATGAAAGGGCGGACTCGAATTTTTGGATAAGGTTGCCCTAGTCCCTAGTGGCTCCCTATCAACACTATCTCTTCCCTCTAATATCTTGAAATCAAATTACTTCTTAAATTTTTAAATTCCAAAGAACCTCTCTTTTGTAACTTAACCCATGCAGTCAGGCATCAGTTCTGCAAATCTGCGCTGCTCTCTGTCCACTTCCCCAACCCCCGCACTCTCCAGGTGTACTCCAGGAAGATGCTTAAATGAAACAAATCCCCAGCGAGGAGATCCACTGAAATAATTGTCTAACAAATGTAACTCAAACAGGGTTAAGTGGCAAGCCATAAAATCGAGTGGTTGTGGCAGACTGCCTGCGCCTGGCACTCCAAAGAAAGACTTGCGTTTCTGTAGCGCCTTCCCCAACCTCAGCACGTCCCAAGAGTGTTTTTCCAGCCGGCACGGCGGGTTTTTGAAGTGTAGGCATCGCCGTGGAGCAGGAGAGACGGCAATTGTTTAGCAAACAGCCAAATCGTGTAAACAGCACTGAGGTAATGGCCGGACATTATGTTCTTACGATTTGGGCTGGGGTAGGAACATCAGCCGAGACACTGGTGGAGAGCTCCCCTGATCCTCTATCAAGTAGTGGGATTGTCCAGATCCCATTGAATAAAGGGTGAAAGGGGAGCAGTGCTCCTTCAGTGTCGATTCTCCAGCCTCAGGAGGAGGATTTGAACTCTTCAACTTGCTAACTCAGAGGTGAGAGCGCTGCCAAATGAGCGCCGGCTTGATTATCCAGCAATTTCTACTTTCCGTCGATTATAGCGTTTTCCAACGTTGTCCTTCTGTCGGTATGACATCAGCTTCCTGTGGACAATGTCCCAGGAGTGTTAAACACACAGAGTCTTGTCTTCTTCACCCTGCCTTCCCACAACTGCTGGCTGCATCCAGTCTGAGCATGCTAACTCTTATTCAGCGCAGATCTTGTATTTGTTTGTGATAATTGCTTCCTGCTTCGCCCGAGGTTCTGTACACATTAAGGAACGTCCTGCACTCGACAGAAGGCTTCCATGGATGGCCCTGTCTGCTGGGATGCACTGATAACCATTTCGTGAAAACACAAACTAGACACCGGATTCATTTGGAGAGGAATAGGACCAAAAAGCAGAGAGGACACACAACCTAAAGTCACCTTGAATACTGTGCACTGTTTCAGATGCTTCCATTGTACAAAAGGCATTAGAGCAGGGGCAATTAACAGTTTACAAGAACTGAGTGGCTATTCCTATCAGTGAAAAAGCTCTTTCTAGTGGAGGAAAGGGAAGGTTGAATGGTGACTTGTTCAATATTTTTAAGAGTGTGACTAGATTCGGAAAGGAAAATGTAGAGATGTTTCCATTTCTAACAGAAGCTGGAGATCAGAAATATAAGATACTCACTGAAAACAAGTAAATCTGATGGAGAATTCATGAGGAGCCTCCCCTATCCAGGTGGTGGTGAGCGTCTGGAACTCAGAGTTGTCCTGTCCGTTCATCAGGATGTGAGGGTCTCTGGGCAGGGCTAGCTTTTAGAGCGGCCCAGTGGTTAGCACTGCTGCCTCACAGCACTGAGGACCCGGGTTCGACTCCAGCTCGGGTGACTGTCTGTGTGGAGTTTGCACATTCTCCCCATGTCTGCATGGGTTTCCTCCCTCAGTCCAAAGATGTGCAGGTTAGGTGGATTGGCCGTGCTAAATTGCCCACAGTGTCCAGGGATGTGCTGGTTAGGGTTTAGCCATGGGAAATACAGGGTTACAGGGATGGGGTGGGTCTGGGTGGGATGCTCTTCGGAGGGTGGGTGTGAACTCGACGGGCAGAATGGCCTGCTACTGCACTATTGGGATCCTACTCTATGATTTACTGTCCAACTACGAATGCCCGAGAGGAGGTGATGGTGAGCTGTTTTCCTGAGACACTGTGGTCCACGTGGTGGAGGTGCATCCACGGGGTTGGCAGGGAGTACACTGAGGCTTCAAGCAAAATGCAGACATGCTGAAAAGGGGTGCTAGGTAAATGCACAAAGGCACGAAAGCAGCGGAAACAGAACTTGCTGGCGAAACTCAGCAGGTCTGGCAGCATCTGGGGGAAGAAAGCAGACTTAACATTTCAGATCTGGTGACTCTTTGTCAGAATTGCTAACTTCTGGGAATAAGAGATATTTATGGTGAAGACGAGGTTGGGATGGGTAGGGTGGGGAGAGGAGAAGTGAGAGGATAGATGGAAAGGGAGCCCAAAGTGGGAGAGAGTGATATGAACGGACTGAAAAAAACCAGGGCAGAACCAAAGCTGATAAGTGATAATGTGAGGCAAAAGTGAGTACTGCAGACCCTGGACATCAGAGTCGAGAGAGTGGGTGCTGGAAAAGCACAGTAAGTCAGGCAGTATCCGAGGAGCAGGAAAATTGATGTTTCGGGCAAAAGCCCTTCAATCGGGAATGAGGCTGGGAGCCTCGAGGGTGGAGAGAGAAATGGGAGCAGAAGTGATAATGAGAGTTGAGGGTAGCAGAGAATGTTTCGGTTGTGGGGGATGGGGAGGGTAAAAAACATGGAAGGATGGAATCAGCCTGTAAAGTTATTGAACTCGATGTTGAGGCCTAGAGGCTGCAGGGTCTCCAGGTAGAAAATGAAATGATGTTCTTTGAGCTCGTGCTGAGACGCGCTGGAACCCTGCAGCAGGCCTGTGCCAGAAACATTGATGGGGCAGGAAACTGGAAGCTCAGGGTCATTTTTGCTGACGGATGTTCTGCAAAGTGGCCGCCCAGTTTGTGGTTTGTCTCCCCAGTATGGAGGAGACTGCATTGTGAGCTGTGTATACAGTAGAGTAGATGGAGTGAAGTGCAGGTAAAGCGCCGCATCACCTGGAAGGTGTGTCTGGGGCCTTGGAGGGTGAGGAGGGAGAAGGTAAACAGACAGGTGTTACACCTTCTACAATTGGATGCCCCGGCATTGTGAGGAACTGTCAGGAATGGAGGAAGAGTGGATCAGGGTGTCCCGGAGGGAATGGTCCCTGTGGAAGACTAACAAGGGAGGGGAGGGGAATGTGTGTCTGTTGGTGACATCCTGCTGGAAGAGGCAGAAATGGCAGCTTTTAGTCCTTTGGCTGTGGATGCTGTTGGGTTGGCAAGTAAGGATGTGGGGATCCTAATGCTGGAGCACGAGGGAAGAGAAGGGTGAGGGCAGAAGTGAGAGAGATGGGTCAGATATGGCTGAGGGCCCTGTCAATCAAGAATCCTCAGCTGAGGAAGAAGATGGACATTTCAGAAGCCCGTTGTGAAGGAAGATGCGATGGAGACGGAGGATCTGAGAGAACAGAATAGAGTGTTTACAGGAAGTGAGGTGTGAGGAGGTATCGTCAAGGTAACACTGGGAGTCGGTGGATTTGTAGTGGATATTGGCAGCCATCCTTATCCCCAGAAATGGAGACAGAGATGTCAAGGAAGGCAAGGGAGGAGTCAGAAATGGACCAGGTGAGGGTGAGAGCCGGGTGGAAATTGATCAACTTTTCCAATTCCAAACGAGAGAGAGAGAGAGAGGCAACACTAGTGATGTCACCGATATACTGGAGATAATTCTGCGTGGGGGGGTGTCTCAGGTAGGACTGGAACAAGGAATACAGGAATATGCCAATAGCTTGAGGTGAGATAGAAATGCAAGCAGTCTCTACGAAAGAGACTCGCGCCTCACTGAGCTCGGGACCCGGGTTTGATTCCAGCCTCCATAAGGATGGCGACTGTCTGTGTGGAGTTTGCACATTCTCCCTGTGTCTGCCTAGGTTTGCTCTGGTTTCCTCCCACAGTCCAAAATATGCAGGGTAGGTGAATTGGCCATATTAAATTGCCCATAATGTTCAGGGATGCTTAGTTAGGTACATTAGTCTGGGGTAAATATAGAGTAATGGGGATTGGGTTTGGGTGAGATACTCTTCAAATAATCAATGTGGGCTTGTTGGGCTGAAGGGCCTGTTTCGACACTGTAGGGAATTCTATAATTCTATAATAACAACATAAATCTGAGGGGCTGAATGGTCTGGATGTTTCTGCGCTGTAATGTAACACCTTAGTTACATTCCTCTACATCATACAAGCCTTTATCTTGTATCCTATAGTCTATGGGGCCTGACAATGTTCCAGCAATAGTACTGAAGACTTCTGCTCCCGAACAGCTCATCCCACCTTCTCAAGGGGCATCTAGGGACTGGCAATAACTGCTGGACACCCAGCAAAGCCCACATCCCATGAGTAAATGAAATAACAACGTCCCACATACCCCTAGGCAAGCTATGCTAGTGCAGCGATAACACTGTCACAGGACCAACAATGTGGAAAATTTCCCAGGTAAGTCCTGTACAAAAAAGCTGGACAAATCCAACCCGTCCAATTACCACTCCATCAGTCTACTCTTGACCATCAGTAAAGTGATGGAAGGTGTCACCAACATTGCTATCAAGCAGCACCTGCTCAGCAATAACCTGCTCAGTGACGCCCAGTTTGGGTTCCGCCAGGGTCACTCAGCTCCTGACCTCATTACATCCTTGGTTCAAACAGAGACAAAAAGAGCTGAATTCCAGAGGGGAGGGGAGAGTGACAGCCCTTGACATCGAGGCTGCATTCTGCCTGAGTATGGCATCAAGGAGTCCTCGCAAAACAGGAGCTCAGTTGTCTCAGCTCTGGGACCTCTCTGCAGGGGTTCCTCAGGGTAGTGACCGAGGCCCAACCATCTTCAGCTGCTTCATCAATGGCCTTCCCTCCATAAGGTCAGAAGTGGGAATGTTCGACGATGATTGCACAATGTTCAGCACCATTCACAATTCCTCAGGTACTGAAGCAGTCCATGCTCAAAAGCAACAAGATCTGCACAGGGCTTGGGCTGACAAGCAGCTGGTAATATTTATGTCAAATAAATGACTTTGACAATGACCATCTCCAATCAAGAACAATCTAACCATTGTGCCTTCACATTCCATGGTGTTACCATCACTGCAATTCCCCATTATCAACATCCTGGGGTTACCACTGACCAGAAACTCAACTAGAAACGTGACATAAACTCAGTAGATACAAGAGCAGGTCAGAGGTTAGGAATAGTATGGTGAGTAACTCACTTCCTGACTGCCCAAAGCCTATCCACCATCTACAAGGTGCCAGTCGGGAATGTCATGGAATTCTTCCCACTTGTCTGGATGGATGCAGTTCCAAGAAAACACAAAAACCTTGACACCATCCAGGACAATGCAGCCAACGTGATTGGCACTACATCCACAAGCACCCACTCCCTCCACTACAGCAGTGTGTACTATCTACAAGATGCACTGCAGGAATTCACCAAAGATCCCCAGACAGCACCTTCCAAGCCCATAACCCACTTCCATCGAGGTGAACAAGGGCAGCAGATACATGGGAACACCACCAGGTTCCTCTCCAACCCACTCACCGTCCTGACTTGGAAATATATCACTGTTCCTTCAGTGTCACTGGATCAAAATCCTGGAATTCCCTCCCTAAAGGCGCTGTGGCTCAACCCACAACAGGTAGACTGCAGGGGTTCAAGAAGGCAGCTCACCACCATCTTCTCAAGGGCAACTAGTGATGAGCAAAAAATGCTGGCCCAGCCAGTGATGACCACATCCTACAAGTGAATAAAAAAAGCCTTGTGAATTTGTTAAATTATTTCTACTGTGGGTGTTGTGCTGCCTGCCAACATTTCATTTCAGTTTGAATCCATAATTTAGGGATGTTGCCTTCAACATCAGTCTTGATGTGGAGGTGCCGGTGTTGGACTGGGGTGGACAAAGTTAAAAATCACACATCACCAGGTTATAGTCCAACAGGTTTAATTGGAAGCACGAGCTTTCAGAGTCTGCACCTTCATCAGGTGGTTGTGGAGCGGGATCATTAGACACAGAATTTATAACTAAGTTTGGTACCCACGAGGATGGCCTCAACCAGGATTTGGGTTCATGTCACACAACAGGTGACCCCACTGCACTACACACACACAGACACTCCTACACCCATACATGTGTATATATATACACACACACACACACACACTCATACACTCACACACACCCTCTCTCAAAAACACACACACGTGCATCCTCACACACACCTATGCACACACCCTCTCACAGGCTTTTACTCCATCGTACATGCACACACTCTACCAAGCATGCACACACACAACCACACACTCTCTCATGTCCACTCATACTCACACACACACACACTGACATGTACACACTTACACACACTCTCTCTC
Organism: Chiloscyllium plagiosum; assembly: GCF_004010195.1. Taxonomy (NCBI): domain Eukaryota; kingdom Metazoa; phylum Chordata; class Chondrichthyes; order Orectolobiformes; family Hemiscylliidae; genus Chiloscyllium; species Chiloscyllium plagiosum. The sequence continues at coordinate 28,091,640 of NC_057716.1, read as the reverse complement.
CCTCTCTTTCTCTCTCTCTCATGCTCTCTCTCACACGCACACACACATATATAAGTCTATGCGGTGAATTTGCATTTGCAGAATTGTAATTGCAGGTACACTCTATTTTTGTTCAAAAAGTGCACAATCTGCAGGCAGTCAATTCATGTAACATTTTATAAATTCCTACTTCGGAAATAGAACCAGTCTGACTCAAGATTGGATCACAGACAGTCTCTAACCTCACACCTTTAATACATTGTTAAAAATCACACAACACCAGGTTATAGTCCAATAGATTTATTTGGAAGCAGTAGCTTTCGGAGACCTGCTCCTTCATCAGGTGGTTGTGAAACAGGATCATAAGACACAGAATTTATAGTAAAAGGATTACAGTGACACAGTGATACATTGAACAAACCTAGATAGTTAAGTCTTTCATCTTTTAGAACAGATTTGCAGGTTTCGGTTCTTTAATATGTAAATCCCAGAATTTCTTTTAAGTCACATTCTCATCCTTGATTGCACCGTTTTCACCTTTGACATACAGTAACAGCAAATCCGTTCTAAAAGATGAGACTTAACAATCTAGGTTTGTTCAATATATCATTTCAGCGGCATGACACTGTAATCCTTTTGCTATAAATTCTGTGTCTTATGGGCCTGCTTCACAACCACCTGATGAAGGAGCAGTGCTCTGAAAGCTAGTGCTTCCAAATAAACCTATTCGATCACATAACCTGGTGTTGTGTGATTTTTAACGATGTCCATTCCAGTCCAACACTGGCTCCTCCAAATCATCTTTAATGCATTGGCTGAGCTGAGATATCACCTTTTTGTATAAAACCTTAAGTTATCTCGAGAATGTGACTTAGAAGAAGTTCTGGGATTTACATATTAATGAACTGAAATCTGCAACCCATTCTAAAAGATGAAAGACTTAACAGCAATCTAGGTTTGTTCAAAATAACATTTTAATCGCATGACACTGATGTTTTACTATAAATTCTGTATCCTATGATCCTGCCCCACTAGTTACCTGATGAAGGAGCAATGCTCTGAAAGCTAGTGTGCTTCCAAATAAACCTGTTGGACTATAACCTGGTGTTGTGTGAAGTTTTAACTTTAATCATCAGCGACTGACATCACTTCAATTAAACCAGTTAGACCAGGCTTCTCCAACAGAAGTCTGAAGGTGATCTCTTTGAACTGCAAAGTGCTGTTACATACTGAGCTGTTTTAAGATTAGATTAGATTAGATTCCCTATAGTGTGGAAACAGGCCCTTCGGCCCAACCGATCCACACCGCCCCTCCGAAGAGTAACACCCAGCCCCATTTCGAAGATGATTGCTTGTGGATGATTGCTTTCCCACTCAATCAGAAGTTCAAAGAGCTTTTAAGGAGCGTTCCTAAGAGTGCTCCTAAGGTTAACAGGTATGGAGAGGATATGTTATAGCAACAAGCTGGCATTTATATAGCACCTTTAATACAGTAAAGTGTCCTTGGCTTCACAGAAACATAATCAGGGAACATTTGCCACCATTTGCCACATGTGTAGCTATTAGAACACATGCGACTAAAGATCGAGTGAGGTTTTAAGAAGTGTTGTGAGGAAGGATAGGAGCAGAAGGTGGGGAGGTTCAGGGAGGGAATTAACCAGGAGGGCAAAGGCACAGCCATCATTGGAGGCGGAATGAGATTGAGGAATGCACAAATGACAAACACAATTCTCCTCTCCCATCAGCACACCCTGAACTCCTTCAAACTCCTGGGAATGTCCTGTTAGTATCAAAATATTGCTTTAAACTTTTACTCTAAAATGTTCACCTTTTAAAATGACGAGACAACTCAGACCCTTCCCAAAATGCCACAGTTGAATTCCTCCTCATTCTCAGTGCCCTTGTGAATGTTGCTTGGTGTTTTGGAATGAGTCAGGGGTCGAATGAATGAAAGGATCCATCATAGTGCAGCGGTTCTGCTGAGCAGTGTCCATTTATCCAAAGGTGTGTGAGTTTTCTAACTGAGGAGTAGCTTGTCTCTCATCTTCACCATGGATATCCAATCCATCTACACCTCCATCCGCCATGACCAGGGCCTCCAAGCCCTCCCTTTTTTCCTCTCCCGACGTCCCCAACAGTACCCTTCCACCGACACTCTCATTCGTTTGGCCGAACTGGTCCTCACCCTTAACAATTTTTCCTTCAAATCCTCCCACTTCCTCCAGACCAAAGGGGTAGCCATGGACACACGTATGGGCCCCAGCTATGCTGTCTCTTTGGCTACGTAGAACAGTTGATCTTCTGTAATTACACCGGCACCACTCCCCACCTCTTCCTCCGCTACATTGATGACTGCATTGGCGCC
>NC_057716.1:28085008-28088195 GCF_004010195.1 Chiloscyllium plagiosum | reverse complement strand
TTATCTCTCCACGCTTCAGGCTCTCTGCCTTTATTCCTGATGAAGGGCTTTTGCCCGAAATGTCGATTTCGCTGCTCCTTGGATGCTGCCTGAACTGCTGTGCTCTTCCAGCACCACTAATCCAGAATCAGAGGGATAGCCCCTCTCACTTGTGAGACAGGAGTTTGTGTTTCTGATTCAAAGTCCTGAACAAATGTAACCTAAGTCCATGCCTTCAGTGCAGCTGGATGTTCAAGTTCCTCCATGGCATTCATCTCTTTAACCTCCTCAGTTGATTCAACTACCTGTCCACCAGCACAGTCAGGAATGTGTTAGAATATTCCCTCCTTACCTGGATGGGTGCAGTTCCAATAACACTCAAGAAGCTTGACACCATCCAGGACAAAGCAGCCCGCTTGATTGGCATTGCATTCACAAGCAACCACCCACACCATCACCGACGCTCAGTAGCAGCAGTGTGTACTACCTACAAGATACGCTGCAAATATTCACCAAAGATCCTCAGACAGCACCTTCCAAACCCACAACCACCTCCATCTAGAAGGACAAGGGCAGCTGATACATGGGAACACCTGCAAGTACCCCTCCAAGCCCCTCATCACCCTGACTTGGAAATATATCGCCGTTCCCTCACTGTCACTGGATCAAAATCCTGGAATTTCCTCCCTAACGGCATTGTGGGTCAACCCACAGCAGGTGAACTGCAGCAGTTTAAGAAGGCAGCTCACCACCACCTTCTCAAGGGCAACTAGGGATGGGCAATAAATGCTGGCCCAGCCAGTGATGCTCGCATCCCACAAAATGAATAAATAGAAAAGTGTGCATACTAATTTTTTTAATCCATTACTGCCTCTTTAACCTCCATCCAACTCTTCACATTCCTCCAATTCTGACCTCTCGTGCATTTTCCCTTCACCTTTACATTGGCTGGTGCATCTTTAGAGCCTTAAGGTCTGGAATTGTAACACAAAACCTTTCCACTGCTCCACCACCTTCCCCTCCTCAAAGATACTCCTTGCTTGGTGATCCTGATATCTCCCTATGTGGAGAAAGTGAGGACTGCAGATGCTGGAGATCAGAGCTGAAAATGTGTTGCTGGAAAAGCGCAGCAGGTCAGGCAGCATCCAAGGAACAGGAGAATCGACGTTTTGGGCATAAGCCCTTCTTCAGGAATGAGGAAAGTGTGTCCAGCAGGCTAAGATAAAAGGTAGGGAGGAGGGACTTGGGGGAGAGGCGTTGGAAATGCGATAGGTGGAACACGACGGTTGGAGGAAGAGCGCCTCATCTTCCGCCTAGGAACCCTCCAATCATAAGGGATGAACTCAGATTTCTCCAGTTTCCTCATTTCCCCTCCCCCCACCTTGTCTCAGTCAAATCCCTCAAACTCAGCACCGCCTTCCTAACCTGCAATCTTCTTCCTGACCTCTCCGCCCCCACCCCACTCCGGCCTATCACCCTCACCTTGACCTCCTTCCACCTATCGCATTTCCAACGCTCCTCCCCCAAGTCCCTCCTCCCTACCTTTTATCTTAGCCTGCTGGACACACTTTCCTCATTCCTGAAGAAGGGCTCATGCCTGAAACGTCGATTCTCCTGCTCCTTGGATGCTGCATCTCCCTACGTGGCCCAGTGTCTGACTCCTCCCTGTGCGGCACATTGGCTAATTAGTCCTATTCTTCCTGTTTGTTCCCCATTATCTTGCAAGATTTTCTTTTCAATATTTTATATTAACTCCTTCTGTCTTGAATTATTGCATCCACTTTCACCATATTTTCAGGCTACGCAAAACAGGGTTAGCAGAAAAAGAAAGCCACTTTGTTTACCCTGGAATCTTATTTTGTTTTGCGTATTGTCGTTAACCTGTGTTTGCTCCTCACCTTCTACACCAGTAGAAATGGTTTCTCTCTATCAAATCAGTCAAATCCCTCATAGCTTTGAACTGTGCTATAAAATCTCTTCTCAGTGTTCCCTATAGTAGGGAGACTATTTTGGATTGAATAGAATTCACTGCTCTCAATCCATCTTATAGGGTATTTAATTGATGATCCCTCATGGGAAAAGAACCTTAGGGAGAAGATAGACTCAATCCTGATGTACAGTGAACATGGTTCATTACATATTACTCAGTAGCTAGTTACATTATGGAGAAAGTGAGGACTGCAGATGCTGGAGGTCAGAGTCAAAAAGTGTGGTGCTGGAAAAACACGGCAGGTCAGACAGCATCCGAGGAGCAAGAGAGTCGATGTTTCAAACATCTTCCTGATGAAGAGCTTATGCTTGAAACATCAATTCTCCTGCTCCTCGGATGATGTCTGACTGGCTATGCTTTTCCAGCCCCACATGTTTTGACAGCTAGTTACATTATGTCTGAGATACTCAATGGTGTCTTGTGAGATAGCAGGCTCAAATTAACAATGAGTTCACATGCCCACTAGTGAAACATTGTTACATGGTGTGGGTACCAGCATGCTAAGGCTGGTTAACTCCACCTGGGAACAGTCCTTCATATCCTGAGCTGATCTCATGATGTCAGTTAACCCTTTCAGATAATTAGCTTTCTGAAACTACATTTCCGCACAAACTATTTTTTACTGGTTATTAAATTCTTTACACAGTTATTTCAAATCAGTTGGTTTACATTATCCTACCTTTCCTCAACTCTCTCACTTGATAAATAACTAACAACGTGGTCAGCCCTTGGAGGGAAAATATTCATTGCTGCACGGGAAGCTCAGAACTTTGACCTCTCAAGCACAAAGGACATGATCTAACATTGATTTTGATGTTGAAAGCTTGCTCCTCTTGGGTGATTTAGGTGGCACGTTGACACAGTGGTTAGCACTGCTGTCTCACAGTGCCAGGGACCCAGGTTCAATTCCAACTTCAGGTGATTGTCTGTGTGGAGTTTGCACATGCTCCAACTAGGAGAAAGTGAGGACTGCAGATGCTGGAGATCAGAGCTTAAAAATGTGTCGCTGGAAAAGCGCAGCAGGTCAGGCAGCATCCAAGGAGAAGGAGAATCGACGTTTCGGGCATAAGCCCTTCTTCAGGAATGAGGAGGGTGTGCCAAGCAGGCTAAGATAAAAGGTAGGGAGGAGGGACTTGGGGGAGGGGCATTGGAAATGTGATAGATGGAAGGAGGTCAAGGTGAGGGTGATAGGCTGGAGTGGGGGTGGGAGCGGAGAGG
>NC_057716.1:28065548-28084502 GCF_004010195.1 Chiloscyllium plagiosum | reverse complement strand
GGAGGAAAAGGTGGGGGTTGGTGCCAGTGTAGCTGCGGAAGATGGACTGTTCCACATATCCTACGAAGAGGCAGGCATAGCTGGGGCTCATGCGGGTGCCCATGGCTACTCCTTTGGTTTGTAGGAAGTGGGAGGATTGGAAAGAGACGTTGTTCAGAGTGAGGACCAGTTCAGTCAGTCGAAGGAGGGTGTCAGTGGAAGGGTACTGGTTGGTACGGCGGGAAAGGAAGAAGCGGAGGGCTTTGAGGCCTTCGTGATGGGGGATGGAGGTGTACAGGGACTGGATGTCCATGGTGAACATACTCCCAGTATCTGTGTGGGTTTCCTCCGGGTGCTTTGCTTTCCTCCCACATTCCAAAGATTGCAGGTTAGGTGAATTGATCAGGCTAAATTGTCCATAGTGTTCAGGGATGTGTAGGTGAGGTGGATTAGTCATGGGAAATGCAGGGTTACAGGCTAGGGTGGAATGCCCTTAAGTGGTCAGGATGGCCATATGGCCTGCTTCCCACACTGCTGGGATTCTAAGGCATTTAATTTCCTCAGATGAGAGACAGCCGTATTTCAGAAAGAAGCAATCCTTTTCTTTTTACTTGGTAACAAGCACACAAGCACGTGACCCTCCTAATCTCACACACTTTGGATAACATTGACCTTTTATTGCAGCCAAGCTGACTGTAATGTTTCCTAATTTGTCTGTATCGGGAGTAACTCCTATCTCAAGGATGTCTGATGGTCTGATTTGGAAGATTTATCTGCAGTTGGAAGACAGTTGAATAATTCCTCTAAACCAGAGAACTCAGTAGTTATCTTCTGACCTTTCAGTCATAAAGAGTTATATAACTCTAGTATACAAGAAGAAATACCTTCGATTCTCTAACTACATTGCTCAAAGCTCTCATGCCGAGTAGTGTGTGATTGCACTAAATCACCCCTGCACACTCTCTACACACCATTTCTAAAATATAGTTTTGTACGTGCACAGAGTTCCATGCAAGGTATTAATGTCTGTATTTACTACGTTGTGTGCTTATTGCAGATCGTTTTGGTTAGCTGCCAAGTTTGTAAAGCACACAAATTTGCTCAGTGTTTGAACATCTATTTTAAAAAACAAACCAAAACTAAACAGGAAAAGTAAAAGGTAGACACTGGAAAAAAAAAGTGTACCTTAAGTTGCTTTACAGTGGATATGCCAGGGGTGGTTATAACAAGATCTTTGCTACGATGCCTCTACAGCCTTTGTGATAGTTGACACAGGAAGAATAGCTGTGTGTTGATCTTGGGAGGAACGTTTTTTTTTTACCTGGCACACTCAGGACATTCCCCTGAGTATTTAAAGGCCTTTCCCTGGGGAGGGGGCTAGATAGTCATTTGAGATAGTGTCAAACGGGAGGTGGACCTGAACTGATTCAATCAATGAGGCACTATACTGGGAAGTCATGTTGTGGCTATACAAGACACTTTGGAATATCGTGTGCAATTCTGGTCTCCCTGCTATAGGAAGGATGCTGTGAAACCTGAAAGGGTTCAGAAAAGATTTACAAGGATATTGCCAGGGCTGGAGGGTTTGAGCTATAGGGAGAGGCTGAATATGCTGGGGCTGTTTTCCCTGGAGCGTCGGAGGCTGAGGGGTGACCTTATAAAGGTATATAAAATCATGAGGGGGCACGGATAGGGTGAATAGGCAAGATCTTTTTCCCAGGGTGTGGGAGTCCAAAACTAGAGGCATAGGTTTAGGGTGAGAGGGGAAAGATTTAAAAGGGATCTATGGGGCAACCTTTTCACACAGAGGGTGGTACGTGTATGGAATGAGCTGCCAGAGGAAGTGGTGGAGGCTTGTACAATTACGACATTTAAAAGGCAATTGGATGGGTATATGAATAGGAAGGGTTTGGAGGGATATGGGCCGGGTGCTGGCAGGTGGGACTAGATCAGGTCGGGATATCTGGTTGGCATGGACAGGTTGGACCGAAGGGTCTGTTTCTGTGCTGTCTCTATGAATCTAAAAGGTATGACAAACAAAATGGCCAACAGTACAGCAGGCACTGGAGAGACATAACAGTTAAAGCAAAAGAGAAAATGCTGGAAAATCTCAGCAGGCCTGGCAGCATCTGCAAGGAGAGAAAAGAGCTGATGTTTCGAGTCTAACTCACCCTTTGTCAAAGTTAAAGCAAGCTTGGGGGTAAAAGAAAGAACTTACATTTGTATAGCACCTTTCATGACCACTGGATGCCTCATGGCACTTTACACCCAGGTATTTTTGGAATCTAGTCACTGAGTGTCACGTGGGGAATGCAGCAGTCAGTTTACTCAAAGCGACTGCCCACAAACAAAAATGGATCACAACACAACATAATGTGTGTTTAGTGAGGTGCAACTGGTATGACTGTTAGCTGTAAGATACCCACCTTCCACCAAATGGGGCCACAAAATATTTATGTCCACCTGAGGGGGCAAACATAGGTCTCAATTTAACTTCTTAGTGAAAGGCAACACCCCCTGGAGTGACAGCATTGATTTCTGTGCCCAGGTCTCAGAGTGGACTTGAACCCAGAGCTCAGAGTGCTATCTGCAGATGCCCAGTTGGACGTGAGTGAACAAGGGTCAGGACTGTTATAGGAAAGATATCATTAAGCTGGAGAGGGTCCAGAAGAAATTTACCAGGATGTTGCCAGGAATGGAGGGTTTGAATTATAGGGAGAGGTTGGACAGTTTGGGGCTTTTTCACTGGAGCGTAAGAGGTTGAGAGGGACATTACAGAGGTTTATAAAATCATGAGAGGTATAGATAAGGTGAATGGCACCCGAGAGTGCGTGATTTTAAGATTAGTGGACATATTTCTAAGGTGAAAGGAGAAAGATTTAATAAGGACATGTGAGGCAATTTTTTTATACAGAGAATTGTTTGTGTGTGGAATGAACCTGCAGAGTAAGTGGTGGACGGGCTATGGTTACAACATTTAAAAGACATTTGGATAAGTATGTGAGTAAGAAATGTTTGCAGGGATACAGGTCAAGCACAGGCCAGTGGGACTAGTTTAATTTGGGATTATGGTCAGTACGGACTGGTTGGACCAAAGGGTCTGTTTCTGTGCTGTATGATGACTCAATGGCTGACGTGTCAGCATATTAATGTTCTTTTACCCATTTTACACAACAGGACGGGCAGTGGGGTGGTGCGGGGTAAGGGAGAGAATGGGGACAGAGAGGCAGAGGAGGAAGGCGTTGGTGCCATGAAGTGTGGAGAGAGGGAAAGGGAGGAGAGTAGAAAGAGAGAGGGAGTTAGGGAGATAAATGGATGCAGATTTGGGTTGATATTTGATTGGGACGGAGAAGGCAAAAGTAAGGATAAAGGGAATGTGGTCCAATTGGCTGGATGGGATGGTGCTTTTCCAAAGGATTTACTTAAGGACCTCAGCTCTCCTTGTATATTAATGACTTGGATGTAGGAATGGACAGGTGTATACTGAAGCTTGCAGGGTGATATGAAAATATGAAACCGTAAGACACAGGAGCACAATTAGGCCATTCAGCTCATCGAGTCTGCTCCACCATCCCTGATCTGAGATTCCTCAACTCCACTTTCCTGCCCTTTCCACATACCCCTTAACTCTCTTGCTGATTAACATTCTGCCTCAGCCTTGAATATACTTAATGACCCAGCCTCAACAGGCCTCTGCAGTGGAGAACTGCACAGATTCTCTGCCCTTTGAGTGAAGAAATTCCTCCTCATCTGTGTCTTAAACATGCGACCCTTTAAACTGAGATGATGCCCTCTGGCCCTCAACTCTCCCACATGGGGAAACAACCTCTCAGCATCTACCCTGACCTCGAAGGACCTTGTGTGTTTCCGTAAGGTTGTCTTTCATTCTTCTAAGTCCCAAGGAGTACAGGATAAACTCCCTAAACATCTTCTCCTTCCGTACTTGGGATCAGGGAGACATGGTAAGTGCCGTGGATGGCAGCAGTAAGTTATAGAGGGATAAGAAAGAACTAAGTGGCTAGGCGCAGCAGGAGTTTACTGTTGGGAAGTATGAGTATCCGCTTTGGAAATCTGTTCCTCATCATGGGAGATGCGGAACTGAAGAGAAGCCAAGAAATGCGGCTGATTGTGTACACAAAGTACTGAAAACAAAATCAGTGCTTGATTTAACTGAAAAGTAATCATCAAAACTCAGACAGAACGTTAGATTTTATCTCAACAGGGTTGAAATTCTAAGTGGAGTAAGTGATGGTTCAGTGGAGCAGAGCCTTGGCTAGACTGCACCAATGGTATGGTGAGAGGGAAAACACACTGGTATTTCCGAGTGGCTACCAGATGTAACCAGCAAACCCCTGTCTCGACCAACCGTCCCGAGGCTGAACCAGACTGCTTAACAACCTTAGTACCATATTTGACACTGAGCTATGTTCCTAACCACATGTCCACCCAGCACCAAGGTCCCCTGTTTCCACTGCTGCCTGACTCCAGCCCTGTCTCAATGTTGTGCCATTGTATTCCTCGCACACACCTATCTCCCTGCTGTAGACCCACCGATGTGCATGCACCTCATGCAAGCCTCCCACGTTCTACCCTCTGTAAACCTCAGCTCCTCCGTAAACTCTGCTGCCATCATTCAAACTCACCCCGGGCTCCCGTTCGTTCAGCTGTCACCCTTGTGCTGCTGAGTTGCTTGGGCTCCTTGTTAAAGAACATCTCGCTTTGTCCTATTTTCAGATTCCTCAGTAGCCTCATCCTTCTGGATTTCCGTGAACTCCAGGCCTACAATTCTCCTGAAACACCAGTGATGCAGTTCATCTTATTTCCCGAGCTTAGAACATAGAACGTTACAGTGCAGTACAGGCCCTTCGGCCCTCGATGTTGCACTGACCTGTGAAACCAATCTGAAGCCCATCTAACCTACATGATTCCATTTTCAGCCATATGTTTATCCAATGACCATTTAAATGCCCTTAAATTTAGCGAGTCTACTACTGTTGCAGGCAGTGCATTCCATGCCCTTACTACTTTCTGAGTAAAGAAACTACCTCTGACATCTGTCCTGTATCTATCACCCCTCTATTTAAAGCTATGTCCCCTCGTGCTCGCCATCACCATCCGAGGAAAATTGTCCACCCTATCTAACCTCTGATCATCTTGTCTCCAGCTTCCCAAGTTTTTGATCACTGCACCAATGGTGGCCGTGTCTTCAGCTAAGGCTCTGACTGTGAAACTCCTTCCTTAAACCTTTCCAGCCCTCCAACTCTCTCTCTTCACTCATTTATGAGGCTCCTTAAAGTTTGCCTCCGTGACTGAGTGGCACGGTGGCTCAGTGTTTGCATAGCTACCTCACGTTACCAGGGACTTGGATTCAATTCCAGCCTTGGTGACTGTGTGAAATACCATAGAATCCCTACAGTGTGGAAACAGGCTATTTGACCCAACAAGTCCACACTGACCCTCCAAAGATTATCCCTCCCAGACCCATCCCTCCATCTTATCACCCCGTATTTCCCATAGCCAATGCACTTAAACTTCACGTGCCTGCACACTATGGGCAATTTAGCACAGCCAATCCACCTAACATGTACATCTTTGGACTGTGGAGATTACATATTTGCTTTGTGTCTGCATGCGTTTCCTCCCACAATCCGAACATGTGCAGGTTAGGCAGATTGGCCATGTTACATTACCCATAATGTGCAGGCTAGGTGGATTAGCTGTGGGGAAATGCAATGAAAGGGTAAGAGGTTGGGTCTGGTTGGGTTGCTCTTCAGTCGGGTCACTGTGCACTCAGTGCCCTGCTTCCCCACTGCAGGAATTCTGTGATTTTTGATCATCCATCTGGCTTATGTGTCTCAGTCCCAAAGTTTACTTGCTGATGTTCCTTTCAAAGTGCTTTCCGTTGTTCTGTAAATACAGGTGTCACAGAACTGCAACTTGTAGTTGTGAAATCCCAAGGACAGCTTGCATCACTGCAACTTGCAAACTGTTGATTTCAGCTGGATGGTGGACATCAAGAGGATTACCAAACCCCCCATTAAAGACAAGCAGCAAGAAGCGCTAGGGCCTGTGACCCTGCATTGAAGGAGTGCGGGCCAGTTAGAGTCATAGAGTCACAGTGATATACAGCACGGAAACAGACCCTTCGGTCCAACTTGTCCATGCTGACCAGATATCCTAAAGTAATCTAGTCCCACCTGCCAGCACCCGGCCCACACCCCTCCAAACCCTTCCTATTCATATACCTATCCAGCCTTTTAAATGCTGCAATTGTGCTAACCTCACCCACTTCCTCTGGCAGCTCATTCCATATACATGCCACCCTGTGTATGAAAAAGTTGTTCCTTAGCTTTTTTTTATATCTTTTCCCTCTCACCCTAAACCTATGCCCTCTACTTCTGGACTCCCCTACCCCAGGGAAAAGACCTTGCCTATTCACCCTATCCATGCCCCTCATGATCTTGTAAACCTCTATAAGGTCACCCCTCAGCCTCCGACGCTCCAGGGAAAACAGCCCCAGCCTGTTCAGCCTCTCCCTGTAGCTCAAACCCTCCAACCCTGGCAACATCCTTGTAAATCTTTCCTGATTTAACCCTTTCAAATTTCACAACATAATTCCTATAGCAGGGAGCCCAGAATTGCCACAGCATTCATAAAGTTCTCCCGAGTGTTCCTGTCGTCTTAAAACAGCGAAACAGTCAAAAATCAGGTCATGTGGTCATGCTCACAGTGCCCTTTTGTGGGTTTTTGCTGTGCCCACATTGGCTGCCACAGCTTTCAAGAGCACCTCATTGGCTGCAGAGTGCTCTGGGAAAAGGTACTACATAAATGCACAACGAGCCCGTTGCCCCAACGACCTCAGGGCCCCTGCCCACTGTTTGTTGGTGGCAGCAAAGTACCATGAGCTGAGAAACAGGGAGGGGGAGACTGTTTCAAAATCAGAGGTTTTCCAGAGGGAGGGATTTTACTTTCTCTCGGAGGCTCATGGGTCCTCGGAATTCTCTTCTCCGGAGCGTGGTGGAGGCGGGATAATTGAATATTTTAAAGGCAGAGGTAAATGTATTCTTGACTAACGTGGAGGGAGGGTTAGGCAGGGATGTGGAGTTGAGAGCACAGTCCAATCAGCCATGATCCCATTGAATGTCAGGAATGAGCTAGATGGGCTGAATAGCCTGCTCCTGATGTGTATGTGGATGTCAATAATTACCGTTGAGCTGAACAGTTCATTAACGTGCAAACAGAGAGTGTTTGGTGCTCAGTTCACCGAATCCCTACAGTGTGGAAGCAGGACTCTCAGCCCATCATGTCTGCACTGACGCTCCGAAGAGCATCCCACCCAGACCCAGCCTCCTGCCCTATTCCTTTAACCCTACATTTCCCATGACTAGCACACCAAGCCTGCACATCCCTGGACACTATAGCTTGCCCAATCCACCTTACCTGTGCATTTTTGGATTGTGGGAGAAAACCAGAGCACCTGGAGGAAACCCACGCACAGACATGGGGAGAATGTGCAAACTCCACACAGACAATCTCCCGAGGGTGGAATCGAACCCGGGTCCCTGGAGCTGTAAGGCAGCAGTGCTAAACACTGAGCCCCTGCAGGTTCCTCAACCCCATCAAAGGGGCAAAAATCAGCTGGGCATAGCAACAGGGTAATAATGAGTTGGAATGGCTCAATAAGTAGCACAGTGTGATAATCTGCTATATCGGTCTGTGGAGTTCAAGACTGAATTCCCAGCTTGCTTCATTAACACGCAGTTATCAAAGTTCGGCTCACAGCATTTGTCAACAAGGCTGTGCCTATGTAACACTGCTGCATCATTGTCCACTTTGGAAATCACTGCTCTCGTCTAGACTGTGAATTCACTCAAGGCATCCTCTGAAGGATGTCTAAGGTAGAGCCGGCCAAGTCAAGCATTCTATCGTAAAACCAAGCCTTTCTTCAGCCAAGCTCTGGCTTGGAATACTGTGTGGCTACCTCGACGCGGCCAAGTAAAAGTTTTCGCAAGTCCCTGTGACCTTTACCAGTCTCCAAAAAGCAACACTAACCTAAACATTAGAGTAAAGACAGTTGCTAAAAATAAGGCCAGGTCAGCATGTTTGCACATGTCGAAAGCCAATCCAACTTTGAAACGTTGTCCCTGCATCTGGAGACTATGGCTTTGGCTGCCTGCCTCCCGATGGCCATTTCAATGCAGCATTCAGTGTTGCTGCTCAACTGGGATGCTGTGGGAGCAGAAGTAGACCATTCAGCCCATCTGCGTCCGTCACGACTGAAAATGCTCCCGTTCTCATTTGATACCCAGAGTCCCATGTTTCCCACTGGTCACTGTGCACAGTGAAGAGCGGGGACCTGGGCTGACGTCTCCAGCTTGAACCAGAATGTCTTGTAGCATCTTCGTGTCACGTCAACTGAGGTGAAGTCATTTGGCACAGAGCGGGGATCTAGTTTGAGACTTCATGGAGGTGGACGTGGTAGCAAACTTTGACCAGTAGAAACTCACCTCAATTCACTTAAAGCATCCCTCACCCATAACTATCAGAGCAATTCTAGTCCCTCGCCCCTCTTAGAGAAATGACTGTGCCGACCAATGCTATGCTTGGAATGAAGGGCTTGGCCACTTCCTAGGTTTGAGCATTCAGTCAAAGCTGATGTCCCAGTGCAGCACTGAGTGAGAGCAGCATTGCCAGAGGGACATGGATAGAATAAGTAGACAAAGTCTTTTATCTGGGGTGGGGGAGTCCAGAACTAGAAGGCTTGGGGGTCAGAGGGGAATTCAGCCCATCGAGTTTGTACTGACCATCTGAAGAGCATCCCACCCAGATCCATAACCCTGCATTTTCCAAGGCTAATCCACTTAGCCTGCAATCCCTGAACACTATGGGCCAATTCATCGAGTCATACAGCAGGGAAACAGCCCCTTCAGTCCATGCCGACCATAATCCCAAACTAAATTAGTCCTACCTGCCTGCTCCTGGCCCACCGTGGGCAGCACGGTGGCACAGTGGTTAGCACTGCTGCCTCACAGCGCCAGAGACCCAGGTTCAATTCCCGCCTCAGGCGACTGACTGTGTGGAGTTTGCATGTTCTCCCCGTGTCTGCATGGGTTTCCTCCGGGTGCTCCGGTTTCCTCCCACAATCCAAAAATGTGCAGGTTAGGTGAATTGACCATGCTAAATTGTCCGTAGTGTTAGGTGAAGGGATAAATGTAGGTGGGCCTGTGGGTGGTATATGCTTCGGCGTGTCGGTGTGGACTTGTTGGGCCGAAGGGCCTGTTTCCACACTGTAAGTAATCTAATCTATATCCCTCCAAATCTTTCCTATTCATGTACTTATCCAACTGTCTTGGAAATCCCCCATCTTAGAGAAAGACAACAACCATTAACCCGATTTATACCCCTTGTGTTATTATGAGACTGTACAAGACCACTCCTCAAACTACAGTGAAAAAGTCTCAGCCTTTACAACATTTCTTTATAACTCAAACTGTCCATACCCAGCAACATCCTGGTAAACGTTTTCTGAATGCTGTCCAGTTTAATAATCTCCTTCCTATAACAGGGAGACCAGAACTGGACGCAGTAATCCAAAAGAGACGTCACCAATGTTCTGTACAACCTCAACATGACTTCCCAATGGGCCCAAGGTGTATTTCAGCAGGTTCCTCATTCCCCCTCCCACTTATCTCTCAGTCCCCGTGGCCCACAAGCCTCATTCCTGCCCGAAACCTGGGTTCTCCTGCTCCTCGGATGCTGCCTGACCTGCTGTGCTTTTCCAGCACCACGCTCTGGACTCTGTTCTCCAGCATCTGCAGTCCTCACTTTCTCCTTCCCAATCCTATACTCAAAGGACTGAGCAATGAAAACATGCTGAATGCCTTCTTAACCACCCTCCCTATAAGTGATGCAAACTTCAAAGGATTACATACCTGAACCCCTAGATCACTCTGTTCTACATCACTACCCAAAGCCCTGCTATTAATATAGCACAGCCAATCCACCTAACCTGCACATCTTCGGACTGTGGGAGGAAACTAGGGAATCTGGCAGAAACCCACACAGACACGGGCAGAATGTGTAAACTCCACACAGTCAGTTGCCCGAGGCTGGAATCGATCCTGTGTCCCTGGCACAGTGAGGCAGCAGTGCTAACCACTGAGCCACCATGCCACCATAAATGCTGAGAGTGAACCACCATAAAATGTGGGAGTGGGGTAGGAGCCTCGTTGATCCTAAGAAGGGCAGGACCAAATGAGTCGATCTTTGCTCATGTGGTTGCTTTTTTTCCCCGACTGTAGCAAAACAAAGGTCTCAGTGATTTTACAGACTCTGTCCCTACTGCCTCTGTAAGTTGTGTGTGTGTGTTTGTGTGTGAGAGGGAAGTGTATTCTCTTGGAGCACCAAACCAGCAGACCACGGCCAGAACACTAATGAGATGTTTCCTTTCAGAGCGAAGGGCTGGAGCTTATTTTCCTGGCTGGCAGCAGGCTCCAGGAACCACTTACACATCTGATGTACGGTTTGCTGAGGCAGCTGGTGCAAAGGTTGATGCCACCAGACGCTGTACACAGAGCACCTCCTGGTGGTGTTTCCATCTGAAGGGCGAGAGAGCTTGACAGTCGAGGGAGAGGCCTTGTCAGAAATTACGAAAAGGCTGACGTGACTGAGTTGATTCAAATGACTGAAGGGCTCGATAGATTGGACAGAGTCAAGAACGAGGGGTCATGACCTTACAACAATTGGAGCCAGACCATTCGGAAGGGATGTCTTCACTCAAAGCGATTGTGAAAAGAAGCTGGAATTCACTTCACCCCCTCCTCCCGCACTCCAAAAAAGAACTATTAAAGCTGAAAGGGCAATTGAAAATGTCAAAACTGAGGTTGATAGATTTTCGTAAGACAAGTACATGAAGGAACCAAAGCAAGTAAATAAAATTAAGGCACGGAATGATCTGGGGCAAATGTTGAACCTTGACTGTTTCAATGCAATCTTTGTTTCTGAGGCCTTCATGCTAAAGGCCTTTATCTTTCTGGCAATGGCCTAGCGGGAGTATCGTTAGACTATTAATCCAGACACCCTGGTAATGTTCTGGGGGGCCTGGGTTTCAATCCAGCCACAGCAGATGGTGGAATTGGAATTCAATGGAAAAAGATTCTGATATTAAGAAACTAATGCTGACTATGAAATGATTGTCCACCCAGTTCACTTATACCCTTTCAGGAAGGAAAATGCCATCCTCACCCGGTCTGACCGACATGTGACTCCAGACCCACAGCAATGCGGTTGACTCTTAACTGCCCTCTGGGCAATTAGGGATGGGCAAGAAATGCTGGGCCTAGTCAGAGACGCTCACATCCTGTGAGTGGATATTAAAAATAACAATAGCAGACGGAGCTTGCTGGTGTGAGTCAGGGGCAACCTTTAATGTCTCAATAAACGTTGAAATTGGTGTCACATTGCTGACAATGCTCTCAATCAGTCACTCATCAGGGACTGATTACCTCAGTGGATTAGTTCATTCAAAACATGTGATGGGTTAAGGCATGTTGTTGTGATGAGTTCGTGCCCACTAGACTCATAACCCAGAACCTGAGGATCATGTATTGCAGACATTCCACCATTGCAGATGTTGAAATTGGAATTCAGGTCGAAAGACCACATCAATGTAATCACTGCCGACTGTCATAAAACGCCATCGGGAAGGAAAGTCTTACCTGGTCTGGCCCACGTGACCATAATGTGGTTCTTGCTTAAAAAAAAGCATAGCAATTTCTGGAGGTCGTCAACGGGTCTGGCAGCATCTGAAGAATGGGTGACTGGCCTCTGAAAGTTAACTCTGCTTTCTCTCCACAGATGCTGCCAGAAATATTTCCAGCAATTTCTGCCTTTCCTTTCCCCAGACCTCCAGCCCTCGTACAGTTTGACGGTTTACTTTAGCGGTTGCTACTTAACAGCCCTCTGGGGATGGGGTCCCGCTGTCCTGAAGGAGGATTGCACCTGAAATGTCAACTCCTCCACCTCCTGATGCTGCCTGGCTCTATGTGTTTTTCCAGCCTCCTGCCTGGATTCCAGCATCTGCAGATTTTTTCTTTGTCTCTGGAGATGGTCAATAAAAGCTGGAACTGGCGAGAGATGCTCAAATCCCGTGAACAAATAAAACAAGTTTGGAAACCCACCTCACCTCACCAAACTGATATCTCGCTCAAGTGGCCTTTATGATGACCCCAGAGCATTGCTCTTGAGGTGACCTGTACATTACTGCAGTTACTGCACCTCAGTGAACTCACAGTCTGGTCACTGCACACCAAAAGGGACAGCATAATCAGACTTTAAGTCGCTCAGTTTGAGGATTCCTACTGAGTGTTTTGAAATATTTAAGTGGTTCAGGCGTGAACAGGGCCCAGAGTGTGATAGATTAGATTCCCTACAGTGTGGAAAAAGGCCCTTTGGCTCAACCAACCCTCCAAAGAGTAACCCACCCAGACCCATTTCCCTCTGACTAATGCACCTAACACTATGGGCAATTTAGCATGGCCAATTCACCTGACCCACACATCTTTTGGATTGTGGGAGTAAACCAGAGCACCCTGAGGAAACCCACACAGACACTGGGAGAATGCGTGAACTCCACACAGACAGTCGCCTGGGGCTGGAATCAAACCTGGGACCCTGGTGCTGTGAGGCAGCAGTGCTAACCACTGAGCCGCCGTGCTGATGTAAATATTATATGGTGTCATGCTTGATGTTTTTACTTGGCCTCAAGGTTTCACGAAGAGTGATGAAAAAATGCATGAGATGTTTAAGCTGTCAGATGCTTAAGCATTCCAGCCAGGAGTTTCCCTGCGTTTTAGTTGTGAAAAGGCGGTTTGCAAATTCCTACCAACCGCAGTTCAGGAATTAACCCCCTACTCTGTGCTAACCTCATCCTGCAAGTGGCCTGCACGCTGCATGGAGGAGATGGACCAGGGAGGGGTTTCTACTTGAAGTGAAGGGGAGAGTAGAGGCTTAGCCGTGAAGCTAAATAGTCAGCCTGCATCTAGGTCCATGTAGTGCTGCTCAGGGGCAAGAACGGTTGAAAGCAAGGGTTAGGAGTGGGGAGAAATGAAACAAATGTAAAACCTCTAGGAAAATATTTTGCCAAAAAAATTATTTGATTCCCAGCCACAATTCTGACAAACCATTGTGAGGGATATTCCCTGTTTCCCCAGATGAGGGCCAATTGTTGGGAGTTCCTAAACTTCCAACCCTTTGCCTGACTCCCGGCCCATCTATACCCCTCTACCATTCAACGTCACCTTGACTAATTCTCTACTGCAACATCATACTCATGCTCTCTTCCCACACCCGTTGACACCCTTAGTACCTGGAAGTCCCTTTCTTTCTTAAATATATCCGGCGGCCTTCTGTGGCAGAGATATCCATAGGTTCACACCCTCCCAGTGGATAAATGTCTTCTCAACTTAAGAATGGCTTATTGTGTAGACCTGAGACTGTGACCCTGTCAGGACAGGAGAAACATCACCTCTGTACCTAAACTGTCCAATCCTCTCTTGTTAGTATTTCACTGAGATCCTCTCTCTTTCATCCATGTGACAGTGAACATAGTCCCAGTTGATTCAATCTCTTCTTTAGTACCAAACCTGCCATCCCAGGAATCGGTCTGGTGAACCTTCTCTCTACTATCTATGTGACAATTACTTCTTTTCTTAGGTCAAGGAGACCACACCTACCCACAATGCTCCAGGTGCAGTCTCACCAAAGGCGTGTGCAGCTGCAGTAAGACATCCTTACCCTCTTGTAATGAAGGTCTTATAGTGTGGAAGGAGGCCATTCAGCCCAATGAGTCCACTCTGAAGACTATAGCACCCAGAACCATCCTTCCCCCCAACCCCGTAACTGCATTTCTCATGGCCAATCCACCTAACTGCACATCTTTGGACTGTGTAGTGGGGGGAGGGGGGAGCACCCAAAGGGAACCCACACAGATACGGGGAGAACATGCAAACTGCACACAGACAGTCACCCCAGGGTGGAATCAAACCTGCATGTCAGGTGCTTTGAGGCAGCAGAGCTAACCACTGAGCCATCCTGCCTCCAAGCTGTCTTCCTAGCCGCTTGCTGCACTTGCATCCGTTGTACAAAGATATCCAGGTCCAAATGTACGTCAACATTTGAAGTCTATCATCACTGCAATAATGCTGTGCCTTCCTGTTTCTCCTATCAAACAGGACAATTTACACCGGGGGGTGGGGTGGGGTGGTGTTCATGATCCACAGGCGACTGGGGAATTTTGATGCTGGGCCACAATCAACTGTGTTGCTCCAAAACTCTTCAAAAATAGCCCCAAGTCACTTGCTTCACCAGCAATGAGTCATTGGCTTGGGAGTAGGAGCAGAAAAAGCCCACACCATGTTCTTCTCTCCCGTCCTTGGCTTTTGTGTGAAACCTGTTGCCACCCACAGCACCTGGATAGCCCAGATCACAGAACAGTACAGAAGGCCATTTGGCCCATCCTGTTTACACCAGCTCTTCAAATCAGCCATAGAGTCCTACAGCAGGGAAAAAAGACCCTTGGGTCCAACTCGTCCGCACCGACCAGACATCCCATTCTGACCTAGTCCCATTTGTCAGGATTTGGCCCATGTCCCTTTCAACCCTTCCTATTCCTGTCTGGATGCCTTTTAAATGTACCCTGTTGCTTGATATCATGTGGAATGGATGGAACCAGCTGAAGACTGGCACTTGGGATCCCTGGAGGATCCCTGGAGGAAGGTGAGATGGATCATCTTCTTCGCACTTCTGACTGAAGAACGTTCAGAAATACTTCACTCTTTTCCAATGATATGCTTGCCTTCCCCATCTTTGGGGACGGGGATATTTGTCGAGCTCCCTCTTCCAGTGAGTTGTTTAATTCTGCACCATCACCATTAAGTGCGTAAGAACGTGGAGCAGGAGTAGGCAATTCAGCCCCTCAGGCCTGCTCCACCATTTAATGCAATCATGGCTGACCTCATTTTTTTCTCAGCTCCACTCTTCTGACCTCTTCCCAAAATACTCTAACTAATTAAAAATCTGTTTTATTCCACAAGTTCAAGGCACTTTCAGCGAAGTAATTCCTCCTCATTGCTGTCCCAAATCTGCCCCTCCACCCCCCCCCTATCCTAAAGTGATGACCACTCGTTCTAGACTTAGGAGGGGCCCAGTGTGGAACAGTAACTCTAGCACAGAGCAGCGGAGATGAGTGACCTCTTTCTCCGCGTGCTGTGTCATCCACTGCAATTCTACAGGTAAGAGCATGTTAAAACAGGAAGTGAGGCATTTATGAACAAACCCTCAGCCCAGTGGATGGAGCCAATGAGAAAGGGATGCAGGAATAACAGAACATGTAAAGTAACGTGGCTAAGCAATCACACTAAGTCCTATCCAAGTGACTGGAGATTCAACCTTGGCACGCTTGATGCCGCACAGACTGGAACACAGATTCCCTCATCTCCAGACTGTCAGTGAGAGATTGATGTGAGCTCTGTTGAAGCAGCAGTCTATCCAACCTGTACAGGGTCCCCCACTCAAATGACAACAGGAGACCATGGGAAGCTCACCAGGAAAGTCCAGAGGCAGCAGATAAACACAGGCGAGGGTGGAGGAGTTCGGCTTCCCTCATTTACCCAGAAACGCCTCCAGTTCTTCCCTCCTGTGCACATTTGATTTTTGTCACCGTGTGTCTGTGCCATCACCTTCCAAGGCCTCTGGAATTCCTGCCCCAAACTTACCGGCCTCCCTAACTCCTTTCTGATGATCCTAAAGGCCCAACATGTCAACCTGATAGCTCCTCATGTAGTTCAGTGTTGGATTCTGTTGCTCCCTTGGACCTCCTTGGCCATTAACGATGCTATAGAAGTGTTAAAAGCAGAGAATAATGCAGCTCAGAAGGGAGTTCATTCGGCCCATCGTGCCTATAACTGGCTTATGAAAGAGCTATCCAGTCCCTTGCTCCTTCCCCAGAACCAAAGTGACTTTTCTCTTTCCTTTCAGAGTCACTGGTCAATCTCTGGGTAATTTCACTTCAATGTCATTTTTGGCAATTGTGCCAATTATCTTCAATTATCTCTGGTTAACAACCATTCTGTCAGATGACTGCGCCGTCTGTAAAGTGTTCTTCCCAAGACTGAAAGAAACTACAGAGAGCCATGGACACAGCCCGGTCCATCACGCAAACCAGCCTCCCATCCATTGACTCCATCTATACTTCCTGTGTCCTCAGGAGAGAAGCCAAAATAATCAAAGGTCCCTCCCAGCCTGATGATACTCTCTTCCACCCTGTTCCATTGGGCAGAAGATATACAAGTTTGTATAGGTGTACAAACTGATTCAAGAGCTGCTTCTTCCCTGCTGTTATCAGATATTTGAATTGACCTCTTTAATATTAATGTCAATCTCCCTCTGCACCTTCTCGGCAGCTGTAACACAGTATCCTGCACTCTGTTCTGTTTCCCTGATGCACTCGTATAGTACGATCTGCCTGTAAAGCATGTAAGGCAACACTTTTCACTGGGCCTTAGTACACGTGACAGTAATAAATCAAATCAAAAGCACGCCAGTGCGTATTGCTCATTCCGAACGGACTTGTGAAAAGCTGGTGGTCTTTCTGAAACCAGTGAGAATACTTCCTCAATGCGACTGTGTTGCTTGTTAGCCCATTTGGGACAGGAGTCACGTACATGTCAGACTGAGTAAGGAGAGCAGATTTCCTTTCCTAAAGGACATGACTGGATCAGTTGGATGAACCGACTCACAGTCACTTGCTCTTCCTCAGTTTAAGTGAACTCTGAAACGAAAGGTGCCACTGTGAGATTGTGATTTCATGTGGGATTGTTAATCCATGACCCTCTGGCTACTCGTCAGACATAACAACCACAACGTTGTACTATTAAGGAGGAAACCGCCAGAAATAAAGCTGGATGGACTAGGGAGAGGATGGGAATTGCTGGCCGTGGATGTGGAGGCAATGGCCTAGTGGTATTATTGCTAGACTGTTAACCTAGTGACCCAGGTCATGTTCTGGGGACCCAGGTTCAAATCCCACCATGGCAGATGGGTGGAATTTGAATTCAATAAAGAATCTGGAATTAAGATTCTAATGAAGACCACAAATCCATTGCCGATTGTTGGAAAAACCCATCTGGTTCCCTAATGTCCTTTAGGGAGGGAAAGCGCCGTCCTTCCTGATCTGGCCTACATGTGACCCCAGACCCACAGCAATATGGTTGACTCTTAACAGCCCTCCAGGTAATTAGGGATGGGCCATAAATGCTGGCCGAGCCAGAGTCACCAATAGTAGATAAAAGCAACGATAAACTTTGCTGTGACTCTGGGGTTTAGTGAGCTATCAAACACACTGCTGAACAGCCAGCTCAACCTAATGCCTAATATGGTCGCACATTCAGTCAGAGGTCGTAGGTCAGACTCTTGCCCAATAGGGACCTCTGTGGCTTTCTGTTTGACCTGTATCAGCTGGGAGCTGACAATGTATTATTTAGTTACACCACTGAACTCAGCTCAAATTTATTCGAGCGCAAGGATTTTCAGCTGAATATGAGTGTGAAATTAGATCTGGTTATCATGCTGTGCAAAGGAATGACAGAAAATTACGTATAATGACTACAGCGCACAAACTCACCATTTGCCTCAGTCAGTCCATGCCCAATACTCCACGCATATCTCACCTAATATGATCAGTGTAAATGTATCCATCCATTTCATGCTCCCATCTTCAGCTTCCTTGGAGAAGTATCTAATATTATTCAGCTCAATCACTCCCGCAGGTACCAAGTTCACACTCTCACCACTCTCTCGAAATTTCATCTGATTATATTCCTTTACTGAGGATTCATATTAAGCAACCTTTTACTTTTCCCCATAGGCGGTTACATTCTCTCATATCTGCTCTATCGATTCTTAAAAATAGTTTCAAAGCCCTCAATCAGCTGAGCCTTTTCTTCCTTCAAGGGCAAGACACCCAACCTCTTCACGCCTCCTTGATAGGAAGAACTCTGCAGTTCTAGTATCATCTCTTTTTTCCAGCCTCTCTGTCATTTTTATGATACAGACACCAGCACTCCAAGTGGCATTTGAATTTTCATAGAATCTCAAAGTGTGGAAGCAGGCCATTCAACCCGTTAAATCCACACCAATCCTCTGAAAGCATCCCACTCAGAATCCATACTCTATAACACCCGCCTTTCCCATGGCCAATCCACCTAACCTGCACATCTTTGGACTGTGGGAGGAAACCAGACCACCACGCAGGACGTGGGGAGAATGTGAAAACTCCACCCAGTCACCTAAGGCTGGAATTGAACCTGGGTCCCTGGTGCTGTGAGGCAGCAGTGCTAACCCCTGAGCTACCATGCCACCTTTTTGTTCGGTCCAGGTTTAACATAAATTCTCCACCTAACCATTCCATTGTCCTGTAAATAAACACTCGTGCTTTCCTGTAATGCAGTCTTCGCGATGTTGACTATCCCCTGAATTGACTGTTTGCGGATTTGGAGCTTGCTGTGTTGATCCTCAGGTCTGAGTTGTTACTGCCAATTGCGAACACTGGTATATATAGCCTAACATTGATGGTGAGGAGACCGGAAAAGATGTGAATATAGGAGGTATGGTTAGTAAGTTTGCAGATGGCACCAAAATTGGTTGTGTGGTGGAACTGTGAAGAAGTGTATCTCAGAGTTCAATGGGACCTTGATCAGATGGGCCAATGGGTCAAGGAGTGGCAGATGGAGTTTAATTTAGATAAATGCAAGGTGCTGCATTTCGGTAAGGCAGATCAGGGCAGGAATTATACACTTAATGGGAGTGCTCTGGGGAGTGTTGCTGAATGAAGAGACCTAGAGGTGCATAGTTCCTTGAAGGTGGGAGCCGCAGGTAGACAAGGTGGTGATGAAGACATTCGGCACACTTGCCTTTATC
>NC_057716.1:28039009-28065048 GCF_004010195.1 Chiloscyllium plagiosum | reverse complement strand
CGAGCACCTCTTCTGTCGTGCTTTGTCGGCCACAAACTGCTTTGAGGTCAAGCAACACGGTCTTTCCCTTTCCTGCTGCTTTCTGGGACCCTATCCCATCGCACAGACCTCTCGGCAGTCTGCCCCATCCGCCGTCTTGCCTTCTCTCTGGAGCGGTCCTGGCTTTTCCTTCATTGTAAATCAGTTGCCTGACACTGCGGCTCAGGCTCCAAGAAAAACATTACAAGCCTCTGACTTTCTAAGCAGTCTCAGCCCAGTGGGTGGCCGTTGCTGTTAATACGGAGAATGTGAACATTATACTGCAAATCAACACAAAAAAATTCAGTTGCAAAATGTTTAATGAGGGTATAGTGGATAGGGATAAGTGGCCATTCACCCATTTCTTGGTACGGAATGTTTTCGTTTTCCAACTGAGTGTTTTCTTTCAACCAGGGATGAATACGCCCTTTAAGAGGGCACTCATTACATGGCAAGTACTTGACCAACGCAGTCATCAAATGCCTGCTTTCATCTGTTTTGTATTTCGAGTAAAGGTAATGCAATCAAAACATGTTTTGTACATCCAGCTGCATGATTCGTGAGTCTGCTCTCATGCAATTGTTTAACGTTAACGCTAAATAACTGCCTTGATACCTGAAATTGAATCTTTTATACTCACACCAGCAAAAAGAATGTGCATTTAACTACCGCCTCTCACCTCCACGTTCCACAGTAGTTTACTGCTGACAGACAGTCACTGCCGTAAGATGTGAAAGACAGCTGCCAACTTCGGCACAGCAAGTTCCCAGGAGCGATGACCAGCCAAGCCGTTTTGGTGATGTTGGTTGAGGGATTAAGTATTAACCAGGCCGCTTAAGTAAGCAGCATTTTCCTGAGAGGGATTAAGGTGTTATCTGGAAAAGCAACATTCCCTCACTGTGAGTGCTATCCTGGATTCAAGTCTCTCATGTAGAAAGTGAGACCATGGCCATTGAGTCATGTCTGAGACCAAGCAAGAGCGAATGGGGAGAAAAAAAGATCAGGTTGTTCATTGAAAATTCAATGACTCGACACAATAAAATATGACGAAAGAACTGGGAGTGAAGATAAAGGGCACCATGGTTTAAGTGGATGGAACATTCTAGTTTGTTGACATGTTCCTTACCCATTTGGGAACATCTTTCGCCATGATTTTCAACACGGCCCCCATATAATACCGAGCAAGATGATGTAATGGCCCCCATCAACGAACCCTCTCCCACTTAATATCTACACGCAAGGCACAAGAGAGGCCTACATCAGAAAAGTCATCAAGCGGTCAATTACTGTGGCGTGACAAAGAACTGCTCAAGACGTCAAACATAACTCATAGCTCAGAGTTGATGTTTATGTTGAGCGGCTGAAATGTCCCAGGCTGTTTCATTAAAGTGGCTTCAGGACAACTTTCTCCACAGGTTAGACTGCCATTGTCTGAAATATGCCAAGCAGAGTCCCTAAACTGGCAGGCTGGTGATATTGTACCTGCTGAGGGTTCAGGCCAGTCATGACACTTCCTGATTTAATGCTCCCAGAAGCCGGAATGCCTGAGCCTCAGTTGACAGCAGAGATCAGAAGGTCAATGGTTTAAATCCCCCTTCAGATGTGCCAGCACATTAGCCAGACTGAGAGCCTCTGGTCTCGAATTTTTCAGATGTGATGCAATGTTAAACTCTCTCAATGACATTAAAAATCACACAACACCAGGTTATAGCCCAACAGGCTTATTTGGAAGAACTAGCTTTCAGAGCGCTGCTCCTTCAGCAGTTAACAGTGGGGCAGGATCACAAAGTGCAGAATTTATAGCAAAAGATGACGCTGTCATGCAATTACAATGATATATTGAACAAACCTAGATTGTTGTTCAGTCTTTCACCTTTAAGAGTGGGTTGCAGGTTTCGGTTCATTAATCTGTAAATCCCAGAACTTGTTTTAAGTCAACGAAACCTGCAACCCATTCCAAAAGGTGAAAGACTAAACAGCAATCTAGGTTTGTTCAATGTATCATTTTAATAGCATGACATTGTGATCCTTTGCTATAAGTTCTGTGTCCTATGATCCTGCCTCACACCTACCTGATGAAGGAGCAGCACTCCGAAAGCTAGTGCTTCCAAATAAGCCTGTTCGGCTATAACCTGGTGTTGTGTGATTTTTAACTTTGTCCACCCCAGTCCAACACCGGAATCTCCATATCACATCTCTCACTGATTCCACAGCTTTGAAGTGAAGAGAAGAGCCCACAGACTTCCTCAACCAACATCACAAAAATAGACAGGGAAGTGGAGAGTGTTAAATTGTGCAACGCCTATACTTTTAGAAGTTTTATTGTAACTGTTAAGTAATTTAGCATCTCTGATGCATGCATGAGTCCATGGGGAAGGGTAGTGGATGCCATTTGGGTGGGTACATAGGTAGGAAATTGCAGCATATGGAATAGGGAGATCTTTAGACAAACCATCGCATTTCTAACGGCGCTGTTCAGTCAATGTCCTTAACCTCCCACAGATGACCGTGACATGGAACAGAACAATGGACCACCCACCAGCAATGTTTAATGGGTTCACCAAGGTTAAGTGCTGGGCTATTTTCTCTGGCTGCCGACGCAGTTGTCCATGTTTTTTGAAGCTTTGTTGAACATGGCTCAAGACTGAACAGTCCATGGGGGATGATGCTGAAGTACTTATTTTTGTTGACTTGGAAACATGCGCTGAAATAAGTTACTCCTGGATGTGGGTGGCTGGGTGGGACTTCCTCTGGGAAGTGAGTGTGACTGGGAGTGTGAAAGAAAGGTCACAACAAATGGGACGAGCTGCTGGAAGTGGGAGGGGAAGGGGAAGGGGAAGGGGATTCTGCAGGAGGCTGCATTCTCTGGAGTTTCTTTAGAAAGCAACTCTTCCACCTGAGTAGTGCCAGCTCCCAAAATGTCTTTGTTGCTTAACAAAGGGATAGCGTCGGAAAGCTGCCTGATGGTGTAGGCATAACCGTGAGGGGCAGGTAGCTGCCAAAGCAATTGTGGCATTACCCTCTCCCTGCATCCAGCTCAGTAAAGGTTGCTGTTAAAGGAGACGCGAATGCTCATGCAGTGCTTTCCAAACATTTTTCCACTCCCGTCCGATTGCAAAGCGTGGACATTTCCAGCAGGGGGTCAAGCCTCAATGAGTGGGCAGTCTGTGTATGCCCACCAATAAAAAAGCATCGTAAGGATTTTAAAGTGGCCTCATGACTGTGAACTCTGGGTTGGAATGTTAACGTAGGCCTCGCCAGCTCAGCGCCTGCGACCCCTGAACATAGTCTTGAAACCTCACTTATAGAGTCTCTACAGTGTGGAAGCAGGCCTATCGGCCCCATTGAGTCCACACCACACTTCCATGCAGATCCTGGAACCTCACTTATCCCGTGGTTAACCCACCTAATCTGCACATCTTTGGACTGGGGGAGGAAACTGGAGCACTTGGAGGAAACCCCACATAGGTGCAGGTGCAAACTCCACACAGACGGTCACCTGAGGCTGGAATTGAACCGGGTCCCTGAGAGGAAGCAGTGCCAACCACTGAGCCACATTTATAGACCCAGGTGTCTCCAAGCACTTTGCAGCCAATGACGGATGTTCAAACTATAATCGGAGCAGCCCAGTTTGCACACAGCTAGCTCCCGCAATCAGCAATGCGATTCTGAACAGACCATTTCTCTCTGTGGCCTTAATTGAGGCATAAACATTGACCAGGTATCCAGCTTTCTGATGAAATAGCGCTGTGGGATCTTTCACGTCCACCAGGCCAGGCAGCTGGGGCTTCGGATTAACATCTCCACTGAAGACAGCACCTGCAGCTGTGCTGCACCCCTTCAGAAACCAGACATGTGGGCCTCAGAGACTGAGTGTACTCCCATCTGAGCCATGTTGCTTTACAGTTTGTAATGTGCTCTCCCCTAAGGGTGGATGCCCACAGGGATGGAGTTTAGTCTCGTTCACTCCTTCCAGATAGAAGTACGGGTTTGAAAGAATGGTGCAGTGCTATTGACTGCCCACATATTATTCTCCACGAGTCTCAAGAATTAAAAGGGGCTTTCTCTCCCCTGATGTGCAGGTGGAGTGTGACTATCATCTGGGTGAATGCATGCTGCCCTGTCAGCTTCCATCACCCCACAGCACTGGCTCTCTGCCACTCACCACAAAACGTCAAGAGGGTGACGCTGGTCATGATAGAGTTATCCATTCATGGCATGGCGAACAAAACTGGTCAGGAATCCTCCTGCACCATAGACCCAGGATGAGAGCCAAGCTTCCTCTGGGAATAATATAGAGTGATTAGGTTACTTACAGTGTGGAAACAGGCCCTTCGGCCCAACAAGTCCACACCGACCTGCCGAAGCGCAACCCACCCAGACCCATACCCCTACATTTACCCCTTACCTAATTCTATGGGCAATTTAGCATGGCCAATTCACCTGACCCTGCACATCTTTGGACTGTGGGAGGAAACCGGAGCACCCGGAGGAAAACCACGCAGACATGGGGAGAATGTGCAAACTCCACACAGTCAGTCGCCTGAGGCGGGAATTGAACCCAGGTCTCTGGCGCTGTGAGGCAGCAGTGCTAACCACTGTGCCACCGTGCCGCCACCACTTGCGGGATATGTGGTGGTATGTTGTATACGTTGGTCATTGGGGGGGGGAGCCAACGATCTGAAAAGGACCTGAAGTACAAAAGCATAAACAGGAGGAATGAAGAGGAAGAGGCTACACCTTGAACAATACCAGTTATCTCCAGCCACCTCTCCATCCATCAACACACCACATGTCAGTCTGAATCCAGACCAATTGGTCAGACAGAAAACCAAGGCACCTTTCTCTTTGGATTGAGCTTATTGACTAGTCCGTTTCATAGCTCCTTCCACCCCTAGTTTTACAGATGCTTCCTGTTGCGTTCACAATGCTTAAGAGCCCTCATTTGTTTCTTCTTAACCTAAAATAACAGAATTGAATAAATGGTTCAGCGTGATGAAAGCATGTAGAGGCACCATGGGGGATATAGTGCTTTAATTTCCCCTTCTCACTCCATTTTGATTAGGCCCCTTCCCGCTCTCCCTCCTCCTCTGATGGTTTGCATCCTACATGAATGGGCCTTGCAAGTAGGTACCCTATTGGCCAGTCGGGCAATTTACTGGTGGTAGTTAATAGATAAAAATGAAAAAATGTCATGGTGATTTAGCGGTGGGGGGAGAAAACAACATTTGGTTGTGTGTGACAGCACTTGCAGATATTAAAACAATATGTGATTAAAGCATTTTGAGAGAGGTGGGCACCGCAGTGGCTGGGGTGCATTATCTTCCCCCTCCGACACCATTTTGTCTGAACCCTTCTTTTTCTCGAGCTTTGTAGTTGGCGCACTGCCCCCCGGTAGATGGTGCTGGTTGAGTGCCACTCTTCAGTTGGTTTAATTAGGTAAAAACAATGACTGCAGATGCTGGAAACCAGATTCTGGATCAGTGGTGCTGGAAGAGCACAGCAGGTCAGGCAGCATGCTGCTCGTCGGATGCTGCCTGAATTGCTGTGCTCTTCCAGCACCACTGATTCAGAAAGTTGGTTTAATTAGTTAATCTGGTGGCAGTTCATACAACTCGAAACAATGTGATTAACCAGATGTTAACACCTCACGCCAAACTTTCGTCTTAACAACGCCAAGACTTAATAAAATATAGAGAGCTTTGGAAAATTTTACGAGTTCAATCTTGATGTAATGCACGCAAAAATGAGCTAATCATCCTTATATAATCGTTTGGTTCCTTGCGTATCTCTCTCTCCTAGGAAGATGATTTTTGCTGGGGTGAGGAGAGAGGAGGGATGCACTGTTGATAGAGGGTGGGTGGAGGGAAGTGCAGATGGCCTTAGAGGGTGACCGCCAGCAGCTCTGGGCATTGGCACAATGCCTTCAGTCTGCAGCACCTCGAGCCGAGGTGGCTTTCTGCCATGTGACGGTAAGTGCTAGAGTAAGACGAAGCTGGTGTCATTAATGGAAGCAGCAAATCCGTGCCCTGTGGATGGCCAATGCCCACCACCAGCAGTAGCAGCAGCTCCCCATCCTCACCTCATGGGGTGACCTCTGCAAAGTTGGATCTGGTCCTTTACTGGAAACTGTAAACTAAAACAGGCTCCAGATTGAGCCAAGTGCGACAGTCACCCAGCCCATAAGACAAAGGATACAGAAGCAAACTGAAACCATTAGACCCATTCTGTCATGGCTGACACATTTCTCATTTTCCTGCCTTCTCCCCGTAACCCTTATCAATCAAATGACTTGGTCTCCAAAGCCTTCTGCGGCAATGAGTTCCACAGATTCACCACCCTCTGGCTGAAGAAATCCCTCCTCATCTCAGTTCTAAATAGTTGTCCCTTCATTCTGAGGCTACGCCCTCAAGTCCCAGTCTTTCCTACTAGTGGGAACATCTTCTCCACATCCACTCTATCCAGGCCTCTTAGTATCCTGTAAGTTTCAATTTGATCCTCCCTCATCCTTCTAAATTCCACCCAGTACAGACCCAGAGTCCTCAACTGCTCCTCATACGACAAGCCCTTCATCCCACAGATCATTCTTGGAAACCTCCTCTGGGCCCCCTCTAACACCAACACATCCTTCCTTAGATACAGGGCTCAAAACTGCTCACAATATTCCAAATGCAATCTGGCCATGACCACAGCCTTATACAGTCTCAGCAGTACATCCCTGCTCTTGCAGTCTAGCCTTCTTGAAAGGAATACTAATATTGCATTTACCTTCCTGTCAACTGAACCTGCGTGTTAACTTTAAGAGAATGCTGAACCTGGATTCCCTTCAGTTTTCTGAAGTCTTTCCCATTTAGATTATAGTCTACACCTCCATTCTTCATCCCAATGTACCTAATCTCATACTTCCCCACATTGTACTCCATTTGCCACTTGTTTGCTCACTGTCCTAGCCCGTCCAAGTCCTTCTGCAGCTTTCCTGTTTCCACAACACTACCTGTCCCTCCACCTATCTTTGAATCATCTGCAAACTTAGCAATAATAGTTCCCTCAGTTCCAGATCTTTAAAGTATAGTGTGAATAGTTGTGGTCCTCACACTGAACTCCAATAGTCACCCACTATTTTATCCCCACTCTTTGCCTTCTGTCAGTCAGCCAGTCCTCTATCCATGCCAGTACCTTGTCCCCAAGACCACGGGCTCTGATCTTATTTAGCAGTCTCCTGTGCGGCACCTTGCCAAAGACCTTCTGGAAATCCAAATACATCATGTCTGCTGGCTGTCCTTTGTCTAAGTTGTTTGTTACCTCCTTAAAGAATTGTAGCAGATTTGTCAAACATGACCTCCCCTTGACGATGTAGAGCTAACTCAGCCCTATTTTACCATGCAATTTGAAGTATTCCATAATCTCATCCTTAATAATGGACTCTAAAATCTTACCAATGATTGAGGTCAGGCTAACCGGCCTATTGTTTCCTGTCTTCTGCCTCCCTTCCTCCTTAAACCAGGATGTTACATTAGCCATTTCCCAGTCCTCTGAGACCTTCCCTAACTCCTGAAAGATCATCAACAGTACCTCTACAGTCTCCTCAGCTATATTATTCAGAACTCAGGGGTGTAGTCTATCGGTCTGGATGATTTATCCACCTTCAGACTTTTCAACTTCCCCAGTACTTTCTCCTTAGAGATGGACATAATACTCACCTCTCCCCCATGACTGTCTTGAGGTTCTGGTGTGCTGGTGTCTTCCACTGTGAAAACTGATACAAAATACCTATTCTGTTACTTGGCCACTTCTTCATTCCCCATTACTACTTCTCCAGCCTCATTTTCCAGCAGTCCAGTGTCCACTCTTGCCTCTCACTTACCTTTTAGATATCTAAAAATACTCTTGCAATCTTCTTTTGTATTACTCTTTAGTCTGATGGTACTGGGCCTTTGAGAGAGATGTGTTCTGTGTTGTTTCTCTTGCAGAGAGGTTTTGTCACAGTTGTGCAAAATTTCTGCTTCAGACAGGCAGTTAGTAAACAGCTTGGAGTAATTCCTGGGCTTTTTAAAAAAAATTAGACAAAAGAAGCAAGAGTGAGCAGGGTCAGGGATCACACTGAGCCAGGAAGGCTATTAGTTAAGCTTTCAGTTAGTTCATGAGAAGATGCCTGATGGCTGCTAAGCTAAAGCTTAAATTCTTTGCTGGAGTGAAGCCTTAGACAGTGAGGCTTCCTTCTAAAAATCAAAAGGCACAGATTGTTTCTTCCTTCTGTACTGGAGAGAGACAGTATGTGAGAATCATAGCTGTTTTGCTGAATTGCGCTTTTGCCAAAGAGTATGTTTATGGGATGCTGACTATATTAGAATAGTTAGTGATTAGTAGTTTAATTATACATTACCTTCTTAAGTATTTCAATTAAGTTAAGGTTATGCCAATTGATTCTTCTGTATTTCAATTGTGTTGTATGAATAAAGTGTATTTTGCTTACAGCTTAGTGGTGGACAAATCGAATCACATCTAGAACACAGCAACTTAGACTTCACCTTATGTAACTCTAAAAGTTAGGGTCTAGGCCATCTCCTTGCAATACTTTGGAGGGGAGAGATCTAGTCTGGTCCATAACACTGTGCTCTGTTTCACCTCGGTCCTTCTTCTCCTCATGACTTAATTACTCTTTCACATGCCTGTACACAACGCCATTCAGGGTCTTTTTCCCTTTGTGGTTCCTTAATAATACGCACACAAATTCTCTGCCTTCTGATTCTGAATCATTACTTGCTACACATTTAATTTCATTTCTTACTAACAAAGCCACCCCAGTCCCGGTGCTCCTCTGCCTGTCCTTTCGATAGGATGTGTATCCTTGGATATTTAGGTCCAAGCCCTAATCCTTTAGCAGCCACATCGCTGCAATTTCAATTTCAATCTGCGCTACCAGGTCACTTACCTTGTTTTGTACACTGCATGCATCTAAGTACAACACCCTGAGTCCTGTATTGATTGCCCCCTTCTTTAGTTATCCCCTTAGCTGCTGTGCCTGAAGTTCAACCCCTGACTCTTTCCACACTCTCTGGCCTATTATTTGTTCTGGAAACTTTAATAACCTCTGCTGAGCCCACCTCTTTTTCTGTATTTTTCAGTGCAGCCGAACTCTGCACCTCCCCCCACCTATCTCATTTAAAGCCCTATATGCAGTCTGAGATTGAGATTCACTGGGACTCTGGTTCCAACATGATTCAGATGGAGCCCTCCCTAAAGGAACAGCTACCCCCCTTCTCCAGTGGTCCCCATGTCTCATGAATTCGAACCCGTGGGGACATTGGCACTGGTGCTGGGGAAAAGCAGTGGGCTTCAAGCTCTGTGCAGAGCTCTATTGTGGATGCCAAGATATCTGTGTCTCATCAAATGAGGATGTAATACAGTGCATTTCACTGTGACTCACACATGAACCTGCTGTCCACTCTGAATCATTGCTCACCACTGGCCTCAACGCCTTCTCTCTCTTTTATCTATCAGGTTCAATTCCCATCCTTAACCTCTGAGGATGAGCATACCGAGGTCTCAGAGAATACATCAGCAAGGCAGATTCCTGCACCCCAGATAATGACACCTCAGGGAAAGCCATTTAAATAGAGCATGGGTGCACCATCTCTGCTGTAGTAAATCTCTAGGAGCCTGACATGTGTAATGGACTGGACCAGACCTCTTCCAACATCTTCCATCAGGCAGAAGATACAAAAGCTCAAACACACGTACCAACAGTTCAAGAACAGCTTCTTCTCCATCACTGTTGGACTGCTGAATGGACCCCTCGAATGTCAAATCTGATCTTGCTTTTTGTGCACCTTCTTTTCAGTCATAATCATAAATCAAATCAAATCAAATAAAAAAGGACTCAAAGTATCTATGTAGGCAAGAAGAAGTAAGTCACTGGAATAACAGAGAGCAAGGAGCGATAAACTTGGGAAATATGGTATAGTGAGCTTCATGTAAGTGACATAACTCTTGACACGACTCTGAAGTCATTATGTGAGGAGATACTGATCTAGAACATGTGTGTAAAGAGAGAGGTCTTAGATACCGCGGGTGCAATCATATCGGGGTCTCAGCAACATGGGCTGGGGCAAGATGCGTGGCAGCATCAGAAGTGAAATCTTGCAAAGGAGATAGCCTCAGCCTTAACTTTTTTTTTGAAAGGTGAGTGTAAGAAGCTGTGTTCCAGATGTGATTCAATTGGTCCACAACTACGCTTTATTCAAAACACACTTTATTCTGACAACATACAAAAAAAAACAAAAAAAAAGAAGAATTAGCATAATTTTATTTGATTGCAATACTTAACACAATAATGTATTATTTAATCATCAACCGTTCCAATATAGGCAGGATCCCAATAACACCCCTTCAACAAAGACAATTCAGCAACATAGTTATTATCCTCATGTGCTGTCTCTCTCCAGTCCAGGTGAAAGAAATAATTGTCCCGTTCGATTTTTAAGCAGAAGTCTCTTCGCTCTTACAGTAGAGAATTCAAGCTTTCAGATCCAGCAGCCAGTAAAAACCTACTCAGCTAACTAAAAGCAAAACTACAGTCTTCTGGCTCTGTGTAAGCCTGGCCCCTGCCCACTTCTGTTTCTTTCATCTTACTTTTAAAAACAAACACCCAGGGAGAACTCAAAGCTGTTTACCACTTGCCTGTCTGAAGGAGCTATTTGCGTGCCACTGTGATACACCCCTCACGTGTATGGAATGAGCTGCCAGAGGAAGTGGTGGAGGCTGGTACAGTTACAGCATTTCAAAAGCATCTGCATGGGTACATGACTAGGAAGGGTTTAGAGGGATATGGGCCAAGAGCTGGTAAATGGGACTAGATTGGGTTGGGATATCTGGTTGGCATGGACGAGTTGGACCGAGAGGTCTGTTTCTATGCTGTACATCTCTATGACTCTATGACAGAATACATATCTTAAAGGCACATGTGGTCTGGACACGTAAACTTCTAAGATGGAATCAGATGTACTGCCATTGTGCCAAATGTCCACAATGTGGAGAACTTCATGAATTTGCATGTGTCATCCTTGTGTGGGGTCCATATTAGTCTCATGTGACACAGCAAGATTCTTGCTAGGGAGCAGCAAGCTGCTGATTGATGGAGATTCAAGTTAGTTAAACACTTTGGTAACAGCCCACTTTATCTCACTAAATATTCACCCTCCCGTCTTACCTAACTCACAAAACAAACATAACCTCGGGAACACCTGATAAGGAAATCTGAACAGATACCCGACAGATTCAGTCCTCCACTTGTTCAAGGTCTCTGAATTTCCAGACTGTTGTGGTGGAGGGATCATGCCCCTATCTCTGGCCCTGAAGGTCTGGGTTCATGTCCAAACAGGTGAATTAAAAGTAATTGGATAGATGGAGCAAGGAGATCGCTGTGTTAGGATGGGCTTTGCAAGATTTCAATTCTGATGCTGCCATGCACCAAGCCCCAGCCCATGTCGCTGAGACCCCGATATGATTGAACCCGCAGTATCTAAGACCTCTCTCTTTACACACATGTTCTAGATCAGTATCTCCTCACATAGTGACTTCAGAGTCGTGTCAAGAGTTATGTCACTTACATGAAGCTCACTATACCATATTTCCCAAGTTTATCTCTCCTTGCTCTCTGTTATTCCAGTGACTTACTTCTTCTTGCCTACATAGATTCTGTAATGGCGAACATGATTATAAGCATCATTATTCGCATGAGCACTGTTCTCACCATTATCACATCTTCCCCCCCACCCCCTCCCAAAGTCCGAATCCCAGAGGTCGAGACGATCTAGGACTCTTGACTGAACGCTCTGATGTTCTTGTACAATGTGAGGGTGTTGGTATTGTCTGGTGCCTGGAATAGTTGTGTACACCATCTGATGCAGTGCTGATATGTCTGCCCCATATCCTGTAATCATCAAACTCAGTCGCATTCTTAGCTCAAGTGAAAACAACGCCTTCCTGTTTCTCCTGAATGTCCGTTCCGACATTATGACGATGTAAGATCTTCGTTGATCAGCTTTTCCGGTTGAGCATGGATTCTGACTTCCAATCCCTTAACGAGACTTTGTGTTTTAAGGCTGACAAAGTTTTCACTTTGTGTCTTGAGTTGTA
This sequence comes from Chiloscyllium plagiosum, assembly GCF_004010195.1. Classification (NCBI taxonomy): domain Eukaryota; kingdom Metazoa; phylum Chordata; class Chondrichthyes; order Orectolobiformes; family Hemiscylliidae; genus Chiloscyllium; species Chiloscyllium plagiosum. The sequence continues at coordinate 28,052,892 of NC_057716.1, read as the reverse complement.
CATGCATCTACTGCCTTTCTGATGTGGCTACTCATGATTTGTTTTATCTGCTCATGGTCTTGAAAAGCTATGTTTGGCCTGAGGTTGTATGCTGAAAGTAGTATAGATCTGACATCAAGCGATGGTGGCTCCCGCCTACTGATATGGCTCTGAGATGTGGACAGTCTACAGCAGGGACCTCAAGGAGTTGGAAGCAATCTCACCAACACTGCCTTTGCAAGATCCTACAAATCCACTGGGAAGACAGATGCACCAACGCCAATGTCCTCAACCAGGCCAACATCCCCAGTCTCGAGACACTGACTCCCCCCTTGATCAGTTGCGATGGGCTGGGTCCGTTGTCCACACGACCCACACGAGACGCTCCAAGCAGGTGCTCTATAGCCAGTTCCGAAATGGCAGGGGGAGTGCTTCAGGGATACCCCCAAGGCCTGGCTGGGGAAGTGCGGCATTCCCACAGACACTTGGGAATCGCTGGCACAGGACCAGCCAAAGTGAGCATTTTGAGACTTGCTGTCGGGAAAACGTAGAAGCCAGATATAATCAGCATAAAGAGCGTGCTGCCGTACGAGTGCCCCACCCACCCCTTCCCATGACCACCCCACCTGCCCCAAGTGTAACAGAGCCTGCAGAATCCACATTGGTCTGTACAGCCATGTGCAGACTCACCCTGAGAGTGGGAAAGAGTCATCCTCATCTATAGCAGCCTGCAAATGATGATGATGATGATGATGATGAAACTAGTACACCTGTTTATAACCTCCTCAGGAGCAATTCCACTGGTCAGTATCCATTATTGAATGGTGTCACTCTGTAACACAGTGGAGGGAATTCCCAGTCTGGATTCTTTTGCATCAGTGATTTTGTGACATTGACTGCTCTTTCAACCTCTCTGTGCTACTGAGGGTGGAGTGCAAAGCTTCTCCTCTGACTGAAGCCTGACTCCAAAATGAACTGACTGAAATGCATAATCATGAATTGACGTTGTAGGGAGTGGAATGCCCCTTCTAAATAAAATAGCAGCTCCTCTGGGCAACATTGGCCAACTGAATGGCATGCTGGGAAAAGTGGCCAACTGAATTGGCATGCTGGGAAGGGAACCAAGATGGTCAGCCAGGGAGCATGCAGAATTCACTGTCAAATTGGATCAGGCCAGACAGATATGCAAACCATTTACTCTGATCGATTATATTGAATAGGTGTTGATGAGACAATGCTGTGAGGTTTCGGATGGAACAATAGGTTGGAGTTTAGGTAGAATTGTTTTTGAGACGGCCTGACTCCTAGGGTGGGCTCAATCAACAGAGAAGTTACAATATCCAACACGGCCTTTTCCATTTCCTGGGACAAAAACTCATGCACAGAGGAAACTGCAGGTGAGTTACCATACCGACGTAGTAAACAATAGGAAGCCACTTTACTTGAGGATGATCTCTGAACTGTATTTAAAGGGACCACTCAAATCAGAGCGGCTGGCAGTCTGACACAATGCCAGCACCAGGAAGAAGTTTGGCATGGCAGTAGCATCCCTAACCTTGGTCTGGGAGGCCTGAGATCAACTCCCACCACCTCCAGAGGTGTGTAATAACATCTCTGAAGGAGTTGATTTGAAAAAAAAAAGGCTTATAAGACAAAGGGGGCAGTGGAGTGAGAAGAAGGGCCTCAACCTCAGTTCAGCAAAAGTGATGGCTGGAGATCGGAGACACGATTAGAGTGGGTGCTGGAAAAGCACAGCAGGTCAGGCAGCATCCGAGGAGCAGGAACATCGACTTTTCAGGCAGGAGCCCTTCATCAGGAAGATTCCTGATGAAGGGCTCCTGCCCGAAACGTCGATTCTCCTGCCCCTCAGATGCTGCCTGACCTGCTGTGCTTTTCCAGCACCACTCTAATCGTGTCTCAACCTCAGTACATCCATTTGTAATCAGGTTAGTATAAACTTCTTTACCATCTACACTTCAAAAGCAAATGTTTAACCAGTGTGAAAACATTGTAATTTAAGAACTGTAATGTTAATCACAGGTTTCATACCACTGCATGGGTGGATCCTGTGTTTCAATGATAATAAACCAGGTCTCATGGTAAACCACAATCTCCATTATTAGTGTAAAATGAGCCCCAGTGAATAAGCAAGTAAATCAGACATACACAAAAACAACATTCCCAATGTCCATTGTCCAATACAAACTCTTCCAGGAAACTGTGTATAGCAAACATCCTTTTCAGTTCCTGATCACTGAGTCTGCTGTGGCCAAATTGAAGTCTTGCTGCCTTAATCCATCTTGAATAGGACTAAATACATGCTCCCCCTAAAATTGAGTAAAATCCATTGCTAGCCTCTCCAATGGCTTTTCCAGAAGCTTTGGCAAAATCTTTGACTCTGAGGGCACGAGACTGTTGGCACATGTGTGGCATGACAAAATGTGATTCTGCACATCTTTTGAAATACTGATTCCTGTGCTCTTGCAGTGCATTGCATGATGTCTATCTATCCCATGTGGATTCTCCCCATAGTGCTGTTTTCACATCAACTTTGATAAGATCACTCAATGGGCACAGACTATTAAATCATCTGCCATTGTCAAGTGTTGGTTTTGCTCGTGGTATCTTTTTAGCACTTGGTCTGTTGGACTATATTTCAACCATTCTGGGGAACAGAGTTCTGTTCTCTTGACAAGATTTCCAAGCTGCACCAATTTTGTCTGACTCAGCCCTCAATTGCCTGTAAAGTGCTGGTGGAAGCTGCAGATTAAGAATCTATTTCTTCGATGAGAATAAGATCCTCTTTTTCAGCTCAACCCACTGGTGCTCTCGAGAGTGTATCAGCGATTCCTTGCCTGGAACAGACTATAATACAATGGCATCAAGTCATAGAGTTGTACAGCATGGAAACAGACTCTTTGATCCAACCAGTTCATGCCAACGATGATCCCAAACTAGTCTCATCTGCCTGTGCTTGGCCCATATCCCTCCAAACCTTTTTGATTCATGTACCTATTCAAATGTCGTTAATGTACCCACATCCACCACTTCCTGTGGAGGTTCATTCCACATTTCACACTTGAATCATGCCCTGTGTAAACAAATCTGCCCGCATTGCCCTCTAAGAAGGGCACTGCTTGTCACTGGCCACTCGAGTATTTCCTTTTTTCCTGATGGTGGGAATTGAGTAAAGATTTGTACACTTGCTGTCCTTCACTGGGTCTCACACCTGCACACACACAACATGGATACTGGGGAAAATATAAGCAACCGTAGTTAGGTGGTAGTGTGGGAGTAATTAAAAAAAAACAGAGGTTCTGTTCACTCTAGAAAAAAAAGAGGAAAGAAAAACTGCCCCTTACGTCTTTTCTAAATCTTCTTACTTTCACCTAAAAATATGCCCCCTTGAGTTGAATACATCATCCCTGTATCCGGGCTGTCCAGCCCTGTCAGAATTTTGTATGGTTCACTGAGATCCCTCTCATTCTGCCAACTTACCGTGTATAAGGACCAGTTGATTGAATCTCTCCATGTACACCAAACTAACCACCCCAGTAATCAGTCTGGTGAACCTTCCCTGTATTAGTTCCGTGGCAATTACATCTTTTCTTAGGTCAGGGAGACGAAACCTACCCACAATGCTCCAGGTGAGATCTCACCAAAGGTGTGTGCAGCTGCAGTAAGACCTCCTTGCTCCTGTATACAAATTTTCTTGTAACAAAGGTCAATATACCATAATTGTTTGCTGCACCTGTATCCTTGCGCTCAACGACCAAGCTCAACCAGGTCCTAGTGTATGTCAAAATTTCCCAATCTATCACCAGTGAAAAAATACTCCACTGTTCTATTTTTCACATCAAAATGGGTAACCTCACACTTATCCACATTGTACTGCATCTGACACGCATTACCTCTCTCATTCATCTTATCTAAATGCCCAGAAGCCTGTTTATTTCGTCCTCATTGTTTACACGCACACTTTCATATTGTGGCATTGGCGAACTTTAAAATATTACATTTAATTCCCTCATCCAAATCATGGATTACATACTGTAAATAGCTGAGGACCAAGCACTGATTCATGTGGCACCCCACTAATCACTGCCTTCCACTCTGAAAAAGGCCTATTTATTCCTACTCTCTGTTTCCCACCTGCTATCCGGTGCCATTATATTACCACCAATTCCACATGTCTTCATTTTTCCCACTGACCTGCTCAGGCGGAACTTTCTTAAAAGCTTCCTGAAAATCCAAATACTCCACATCCATTGCAGGCAAGTGGGACCCACCCTCCTACCCTGCATTTCCCATGGCTAACCCACTTCGCCTACACACCGTGCACAATTTAATATGGCCAATCCATTTAACCATCATACATCCTTGAACTGTGGGAGGAAATAGAGCACCCGGAGGAAACCCACGCAGACACGGGAGAATGTCCAAGCTCCACACAGACAGTCGCCCGAGGCTGGTATCAAACCTGGGTCCCTGGCGCTGTGAGGCGGCAGTGCTAAACACCAACCTACCATGCCACCCAATATGGACCAGATATGGGTCAGTAGATAGCACCTGAGTCAGAGGGTTGTGAGTTCAAGTCCCACTCTGTCTCCACTTGATGGCGAAAGCGGTAAATCTGGTCAGTATCATATTGCTACTTGCCACGGACATGTTGAAAACAAGTTAGCTGTCACTTTTCTTAATTGGAAGCAAGACTACTATTTTGTCAGCTACAATTTGATTTGATTTGATTTATTATTGTCATATGTACCAAGATACTGTGAAAATTTTTGTTTTGCATGCTAACCAGACAGATCATATCTTACATAAGTACATCAGGGTAATTGAACAAGAATGCAAGATATGGTGTTACAGCTACAGAGAAGGTGCAGAGAAAGACCAACTCTAATATACAAGAGGTCCATTCATAAGTTTGATAACAGCAGGGAAGAACAAAGAAAAAGAAAGTTTACAGCCCAGGAACAGGCCCTTCAGCCCTCCAAGCCTGAGCCAATCCAAATGTTGTGTCTAAACCCGTCGCCCACTTCCTAAGCATCTGTATCCCTCTGCTCCCCACCTACTCATGCATCTGTCCAGACGTATCTTAAATGAATCTACCATGCCTGCCTCTACCACCTCTGCTGGCAACGCGTTCCAAACGCCCACCACCCTCTGTGTTTAAATCTGTCAGTCTGTGTTTTCAAATGTTTGTATCTTCTGCCCGCTGTAGGAGTATATAACCGGGATGGGAGGGGTCTTTGATAAAGTTGGCTGCTTTCCCGAGTCAGCAGGAAGTGCAAAGTACACAGAAGCCACACGGGGCCCTTTAGAAGTGCAAGCCTTTATTTCTTTGGGAATCCTACACCTCAGAGGTCTGAGCATTGAGTCAAAGATGTCAAATCATCTCGGGTGGGTCGGACGACACTATTCTGAAGGAGAACAGGGGGAATTCTTCCTCATACTCAACCCAATATTTACCCCTCAACTGGACTATCAGCGATGTCAACTGAGAGGACTGAGGTGACCTGTTAGTCTGAAACATAAAGCACTACCGAAAGGGGATAGCACACTCATTCATAGGCTGGGTGACTGCTTCGCAGATCACCTCCATTCTGCCCACAAAAAAAGGACGCTGAACTTCCTGTTGCTTGCCACCTCTGCACACCACTCTGTTCCCTGGCCAGGATTCCTCTGTCTCAGGCTTACTGCACTGCTCCAATGAAGCTCAGAGTAGACCAAGGCACCACCTCGATTTCCGCTTGGCAACTCTGCAGCCATCTGGATTCAATAGCGAGTTCAAAAATTGTAGCGCTTGACGCACCTTCTCTCAAGTCCTTACCCCAAGCCCTCGACACACCAAGTTTTACTATCACGTTCAACAAAAGCAGAGATTGCTGGAAAAGCTCAGCAGGTCTGGCAGCATCTGTGGAGACCCTTCCTCAGAACTCACACTTGTTGTCACGTGGTCTGCTTTTAGATATACACGGATGTTTCCAGCATCGGAGGGTTTGAGCTATAGGGAGAGGCTGAACAGGCTGGGGCTGTTTTCCCTGGAGAGTCGGAGGTGAGGGATGACCTTGTGGAGGTTTATAAAATCATGAGGGGCATGGATAGGGCAAATAGCAAAGTCTTTTCCTTGGGTTGGGGAAGTCCAAAACTAGAGGGCATAGGTTTAGGGTGAGAACAGAAAGATTTAAAAGGGACTTCAAGGATAACGTTTTCACACAGAGGGTTGTGCGTGTACGGAATGAGCTGCCAGAGGAAGTGGTGGAGGCTGGTACAATTACAACATTTAAAGGCAGTCCAAAACTAGAGGGCATAGGTTTAGGGTGAGAACAGAAAGATTTAAAAGGGACTTCAAGGGTAACGTTTTCACACAGAGGGTTGTGCGTGTACAGAATGAGCTGCCAGAGGAAGTGGTGGAGGCTGGTACAATAATAGCATTTAAAAGGCATTTGGATGGATATATGAATAGGAAAGGGTTTAGAGGGAAATGGGCCAGGTGCTGGCAAATGGGACTAGATTAATTTAGGATATCTGGTCGGCATGGACGAGTTGGACTGAAGGGTCTGTTCCCATGCCAACATCTCTATGACTCTACACACTATCCATTGTTAGTCACTAATAGTCTCTGTTAATAGCTATTCACTCTCCTGACTGTTATCCACTCTTTCATCTGTCTGACTGTTTGTCTCTCTCTGTGGACTCTATCTCCACCTATTACTTACTTCTTACCCCCTCCCCCCCACCTTATCTTCTGATGAAAATAAACAACTTTTTCCTAGCTACCATCATTCTGAAGCTGAGTCACTGGATCCAAAACGTTAACTCTGATTTCTTTCCACAGATGCTGCCAGACCTGCTGAGCTTTTCCAGCAGCCTCTGTTTTTGTTTCCAGCGTCCGCAGTTCGTTCGTTTGGTGTCTTGTTTTGTTTTTTGGCAACGTGGTCATTCGCCCGACAGCTGCTGTGCGGGATCGACCTGTGCCCCGAGCAGCACACCACCACCCGCAGGCATTCCTTGTGGCAACGGCGTGTGTCGGTTGCAGGCCCTTAACAGCACGCAAAGATGTTTTATGACAAGTTCAGCCTTTCTCGCTTGATTCAGTGAGCTGTTTGTTGGAACTGTAGTGAGGCAACTGTAACTGGCTCATGTCCCCTAAAGGTTCGAAACCAGATGTGTTCATCCCAAGTAGCAACCGGCTCGGAATTAGGATTACCGCAGCCTTTAGAAAGCTGGAACTGGCAAACATTTTGTGCCACCTCCCCTCACATCCCCCCCCCCCCCCCCCCCCCCCCCCCCACCCCCAAACCCCCCCAACCACCACCCCTCCCATTTGGATCAATCCAGTCAGCGGACACGGCTTCCAATACCAACAAAGAGCTTTGGCACAAGCTACCCGGTCTCTCCATTGTTTTTAATGCGTTGCCAAGCGAACCCACACAGCTGATGTACAGTGCCAGTAATGGCTCAGGGTGTAACTCCCCACCTCTTTGCTGTGGGCTCAGCCCACACGCCATCGATCTGAGCACCTAATTCAAGGCTGAGCCTTGCAGCGCAATGCTAGGAGAGCAGTGCACTGTGGGAGATGCCTTCCTGAACTGAGACCCCCCCGCCCCCCCATCTGCTGTGCCAGGCAGAGGGCAAAAAGAGATCCCGCAACACCCTTTTGAAGGGGGGGTGGAGGTCATCTTGCTCGATATTTCTTGCTGCTGGTGGGACCAGAAGTTGACTGTTGTGTCTCACTCCATTTTTTCCAGCAAGTTGACTTCAAAAGTCTTCGGGACAGCCTTGAGGTCACCTAAGGCGTAGAGTAACGCCAAGTTCTTTCTTCCCCTTCATTTGCAGCTGTCTGAAAACGTCACTCAAGTGTCTCGAAATGCCGGATGAAGCTCTCTTCTGAAACAGCAGGCAAACACAGGCCAGTCACCACAGAGGCATGGATACCTTTGTTAACAGCTGTGTCAGTAAACACTGCCTTTTACCTCACTCGCTCTGCCTCTGACTCAATAGTGAGTGTTGAAGGTAACTGGCTCCCTCCCAACAGGATCTACAGGGAGGTCCATCTGAGCTTTAATGCTCAGCCCTTCGGTCAGATCATGGTTGATTTGCATGTTTAAACCCTCTCTCTCGTTCTGCTCTCTCTCTCTCTCTCTCTGCCTGCTTTAACCCTTAAATAGCCCCGACGAAGCAAGAACCTAAAGGAGTCACGTTTTGCGATTCTTCCTTCATCCCCCCAGACTTTTAACCTTTGGCATTCCAAGCCTCCATAATCCTCAGAGAGAAGTGCTTGTATTAGATTAGATTCCCTACAGTATGGAAACAGGCCCTGCAGCCCAACATATCCACACTGACCCTCCGAAGAGTAACCCACCCAGTCCCATTTCCCTCTGACACATAACACTATGGGCAATTTCCCATGGCCAATTCACCTGACCTGCACATCTTTGGACTGTGGGAGGAAACCGGAGGGAACCTGCACAGACACAGGGAGAATGTGCAAACTCCACACAGTCAGTCGCCCGAGGCTGGAATCGAACCCTGACACCCTGGTGCTGTGAGGCAGCAGTGCTAACCACTGAGCCTCTGACATCGCTCCTGAACAACCCAATTCTCATTTGAAAGTTGGTTTCCTCTGCTCAGGACGGCCTCATTCATCGGCAAGTGGTTGCCCTCAAATGTAAGGACATTGCAGTGAATCCTTAGCACATTCCAAGGTCCGGGGCTATATACTGAGGGACACATTCCAGCTTTGGGAAGCTCTGCAGAGACATTTCGGGGAAAGTTTCCTGGCTCGGACTTGTCAGCCAATATCACACCTGGAAAGTAATGAGGTTGTGTACCTCATACACTGTGAATTAACTGGATTAAAATGGTAATAGGGGCACCCCAGAGAGAAACATGCTGTACAGAGAACATTATATCCAGTACACTTACTGTACATTCCAATTTGATATGTTTTACCCTTGGGCTATGTGTCTGCCTTGGAATGAATTTTGCAAATATTAAGGCTGTTACAATTATAGAGTTTGTGCATTAGAACAAACTACATTGTTTTTGCAAATTCTGTAATATTTCAATCAAATATTTTGTAACTTAATGTCTTAAATTTTATAAATAAAATACATTCCTGGGGCAGTTTGGGACAAAATGTTTCTCTCCATCTGCCCTATCAATTCCTCTAATCATACCTTAAATACCTCAGTTAGATCATTCCCATAATTTATGTCAATCCAAGGAACAGAAGTATTGGCTGCGTAATCATTTCTCAAAGTTTACCCCTATTAAAGTCTGGCATCATTCTTGTGAAAGGGAGATAACAGATCCTCTCTGCAAAGCCAATATCATCATTTTGAGGTGCTGCAATCTGATGGGATGACCACATCTGGCAACCATCAAGTCTCTCCCTCAGCTCAGTTTGTGACGTCATAGTCATAGAGATTTACAGCATGGAAACAGATCATTTGGTCCAACCCATCCATGCCAACCAGATATCTTAAATTAATCTTATCCCATTTGCCAGTATTTGGCTCATATCCCTCCAAACCCTTCTTACTCATATACCCATCCAGATGTCTGTAATTGTACCAGCCTCCGCCACTTCCTCTGGCAGCTCATTCCATACACGCACAACCCTCTGTGTGAAAAAATTGTCCCTCAGGTCCCTTTTAAATTTTTCCCCTCTCATGCTATGCTCTCTAGTTTTAGACTCCCCCAACCTGGGAAAAAGATCTTGGCTGTTTACCCTATCCATACCCCTCATGATTTTGTAAACCTCTATAAGCCTCTGACGCTCCAGGGAAAACAGCCCCCGCCTGTTCAGCCTCTCCCTATAGCTCAAACTCTCCAGTTCCAGCAACATGCTTGTAAATCGTTTCTGTACCTTCTCAACTTTAGTAACATGTTGCTCCTAGGAGGGAGACCAGAATTGTACACATTATTCTAAAAGTGGCCGCACCAATGTCTTGTACACCAGCAACATGACCTTCCAACTCCTACACTCAGAAAATTTTCAGAAACCTTTCTCAGGGGCTGAAGGTATTCTAGATAGTTTAGGCCACTATCTGGGTTCAGCTTCTCTACATAGAAGGCACTGTTCTAATTCCCCCTCCCCCACTTCTATGGGCACCACAAGGATCTTCCACCATCTTGGATTGACTAGAGCTTCTGCACTTGTTCCCAGGCTGAAAACGTGCATCCGCTTGATTGGAATATGGTTTCCCAAGAGGGCCCAGCTCCCCACAATGTCTGGAGCAGCCTCGGAAAACAGTTTGTGTCTGGGCATTGCCAGGAATTTACCTAAATTGGACAGGGTTTGGTGGGAAATCCACAAGTGGATTATCTGTCCCCTCTGCACCCTTTAAAAAGTGCCCTCTGGTCAGAGTCGCTGAACTTGCCTGGGAAACTCAGCCATTTACACTGTTAAGGTGACCTCTGACAAACCCAGGCCTGTTGAACATCCCTTCAGACCTCCTTTCGGCCCCCAACCCTACACCAGGTTAAGGAACGGCTGCCAATTGGAGTTGGATATCATCCTTTACACTGTTGGTCACCGGACATGTCCTCACCCCAGGCCAATTGGGAAATAAAGAGAGCAGTTACCCAACTGGATGATTCTCGACTCTGAGTTGAACACCTTAATTTCACATTTCTGTAAGCAACATGCAAATGTGTCAGAAAAAAGAGATAAATAACAATCTTTTTCATTGGCTCTCTGATTTATCCATCTCAGTAATCCGCCTTGAATATTAATCCTGAATTGTTGGAAATGTCAGTTCAATGCTGAAGAGTTTGCAGACCCAGGCTATGGGATGTTGAGAGCACTGATTTCTTCCAATGGTTGGATTGATGCCAGTGAGAGATCCAAGATTGCCAAGAAACCCTCAAGAGCACTCAGCTCCACATTACAGAAGCAATGGGGTGGCTAAATGGACATTTCCGTAACTATCTCGTGAACACAAAGGGGTAGATTAACAACTGGAAGAGGGGAAGTGTTGGGGGTGCCAGACTACACACTAGATGAAATGTTTAAAACCACACGCAGTAACAGAAACAGAGTGCTGAATCAGCAGAGAAGGAAAGAAATACTGGGAGGGATACATAGCTAGGCCTGAGAGTGGAAAATGGAAGGCCAGGTTCTCCTCGCCATGGATGTTCACCACCTTTATAAGTCAAAGAACACAACAGAAAAACAAAAAGAAATACATATTTAGCAAGTGCAGTTTATGACCTCAAGACAAGGGTCAAAAAGTGTGGTGCTGGAGAAGCACAGCCGGTCAGGCAGCATCTGAGGAGCAGGACAGTCGACCTTTTGAGCATAAATTCTTCATCAGGAATCAGCTCATGCCCGAAACGTCGACTCTCCAGCTCCTCGGATGCTGCCTGACTGGCTGTGCTTTTCCAGCGCCACACTTTTTGGACTGTGACCTCCAGCATCTGCAGTCCTCATTTTCTCCTCATGAGCTCAAGACATCCCAATGTGCTTTATAGACAATTAAGCACTATTTAAAAGTGGAGTGCCATGGTGGCTCAGTGGTTAGCACAGGTGCATGTGGGAGAATTTGCATGTTCTCCCTGTGCCTACGTGGATCCCCTTTGAGTGATCTGGTTGCCTTCCACAGTCTAAAGATTAGTTGCATTAGCTATTGGAAATGTAGGGATAGAGTGGGTCTGGCTAGGATACTGTTGGTGTGGGATCGATGGGCCTATTTCCACACTAGGAATTCTACTGAGGGAATGCCAGAAAATCCAGACCGTGAGATCCCAGTGCAACTAACTCATAATCAGGTTTGTGAGGTTGGTTGAGGGTGTATATTGACTCGGACACAAGGTCGAACTGCACTCTGTTTCTTTTTGGAAATATTGCACCTGTGTGGGCAGGCCTTAGGTTAACGTCTCACCTGAAAGATGGCTCTCTCATTGAAGATTAGGACGATGATGACACAAGGTTCTTCATTGCTGCTCAGGGAAAACAAAAGGCTGCTAAGATGGACAGGTTATGAGGGGTGGCTAAATGTTTTGTCATGTTTTAAATAAATGAAAGAAGTGTGCAGTGTTCAATCAATCTGTGCTTGATTAAGTAAGCCATTTTAATTTTTTTTGTTTCTTCGTTTTTCTTTTTTTCTTCTTACCCCCACACTACCGCCTAACTGCGGTAGTGCTTATTTTTTCCCCAGCACCCATGGTGTGTGTGTGCAGGTGTGAGACACAGTGAGAGACACAAGGTGCATGAATCTTTATTCAATTTCCACCATCAGGAAGATAGGAAAACACCCAAGTGGCCTGTAACAAGCAGTGCCCTTCACATCAAAGGGCAATGCTGTGTGATCAAACAGTGAAGGGGAGGGTAGGGACTAAATCAAAATAGAGTTGGAGGGGGAAATAATGCACTCCACTCCCTGTGGCGCCCACCTCTCCCTGAACAACTTCAGGGTGTTGGTGGAGACCGCGTGTTCCTTCTCCAGGGACACCCGGGCTCTAATGTAACCGCGGAAGAGGGGCAGGCAGTCGGCCCTAACGACCCCCTTCCACGGCCCGCTACCTGGACCTGTTGATGGCCAGTTTGGCCAGGCCCAGGAGCAGATCCACGAGGAGGTCCTCTGAACTGCCCTCCCTCCTCCATACCAAGTACCCGAAGATCAGGAGCGTGGGACTGAAGTGCAACCAAAAACAGAGGAGGAGGTTTTTAAGAAACTCAAAAAGAGAGTGCAAACTCCCACACCCAATATACACGTGGTCCACGGACTCCACAGTGCCACAGAACAAGCATCTGGACTGGGAGTCCGTGAACCACTGCAATCTGCGGTTGCAGGGGACTGCTGCATGCAGCACCCTCCACCCCAGGTCCCCGAGAGAATGAATCTTTATTCCCGCGTAGAGAGCCCTCCACTGGGGATCCCCACCGCCCGGTGGCAAATGGGCTCGTCAAAGTAAGCCAGTTTAATAATGATGCTCGCTGTGCTCGATTGGTTAAGGCTGGATGAGGACTCTGAGGAAAATGAACTCATTCCAGATATTGCTGGAACAAAGAGCTGAAAGAATGGAGTAATCTTTGAAAACATTGTGAAAGAAAAGTGCTGCACACATTGTAACTGGGTGCTGCCTCTGCATAGTTTCATGGATGTTAAAATACAACTGTGTTACTGTGATTATTATTTTTAAAAAAGTCTTAACTGAATTGGGCTGGGTTTTATGATGATGGAGACTGAGCAGAATGCTGACTTTAGAAAGGAGAAGCTGGTTGAACTTAAGAGGTTTGGGAGGGTTTGGGAAGAGCTGAATATATAGTCTCTGACGCATCCATCTGTCAAGCTTAGCATGATATAAAGTGACTTCACAGGAGCACTAAATTTGATAATAAGAGATGCAGAGAGTTAGAACTTTCATGAATCCCTACAGTGTGGAAACAGGCCCATGGCCCATTGAGTTATGAGGATACATGACCAGTAGCTTGGTCCGAGAGGTAATGCAGAAAGAACATCTTATGTGGAGAGAGGGCAGAAGGGATTTATTAAGGAACTCCAAGGCCCAGGGCTCAAGGAGGAAAGCGTTGATGCCAATGGTGGTGCAATGAATTGGTTAGATTATTATGGGATGGATTAGAGGGAAACAATCACCTTTATCGACCAGTGAGCCTGACGCCGGTGGTGGGAAAGTTGTTGGAGGGAATCCTGAGGTACAGGATATACATGTATTTGGAAAGGCAAGGACTAATTAGGGGTAAAGTGAGGACTGCAGATGCTGGAGATCAGAGCTGATTAGGGATAGTCAACATGGCTTTGTGCATGGGAAATCATGTCTCACAAACTTGATTGAGTTTTTTGAGGAAGTAACAAAGAGGATTGATGAGGGCAGAGCAGTAGATGTGATCTATATGGACTTCAGTAAGGCATTCGACAAGGTTCCCC
>NC_057716.1:28010554-28035214 GCF_004010195.1 Chiloscyllium plagiosum | reverse complement strand
ATCTCTGTACCTCCTTCACCCCCTATAACACTCCCTATCTCTGTACCTCCTCCACCCCCATCACACACCCTATCTCTGTACCTCCTACAGCCCCTATAACACTCTCTATCTCTGTACCTCCTCCAGCCCCTATAACACTCCCTATCACTGTACCTCCTCCAGCCCCTATTACACTCCCTATCTCTCAACTTCCTCCAGTCCCTATAACACTCCGTATCTCTCAACTTCCCCCAGCCCCTATAATACTCCCAATCTCTGTACATCCTGCAGCCCCTATTACACTCCCTATCTCTCAACCTCCCCCAGCCCCATGTTGTCCCTATCTTCTGAGAGGTTGGTGGGGGTTAGTGGAGGTGGAATTTTACTCTGTATCTAACCCTGTGATGTCCCTGTCCTGGGAGAGGTGTTTGGACGACAGTTCAGAAGGAGCTTTACTCTATGTCTAACCCCATGCTGTGCCTGTCCTGGGAGTGGTTGATGGGGGAGAATCTAGAGGGAGCTTTACTCTGTATCTAACCCTGTTCTGTGCCTATTTTAGGAGTGGTCCATGGGGGATTAAATGGATTTCGAAAGTGGGGCAGGATCCGAGGGATTCTTCCCAAATCTTCGCCCTCCCTGGTGAGAATTGCTTTTGGATTCTAATCAGGAATTCTGTGCAGCAGAGTCCAGCTCGGCAAAAGTGATTCCCAAACCTTTCACTTTACTTCATGGTGGGTGTGATAGCGAGAGACTGAGCTGAGTGTTGAGAAAGTGAGGTGAGTGGGTGTCCAGTAAAGCTGTGAGTGGGGTGTTATGTTTTCCCCACGCCTCAGTGAAGGTGTTGGCCTTGAATGACGGTCCATTTTTGAAAAGTTGCCTGGGTCACGCGCAGGATTTATGGAGCACTCAGAATTTGTTGGGCAGGCGAGTCTCCATCCTTGGAGTCAAGCTTTCCTTCCTTCTGATTCTTCCCTACCTCAGACAGACATTACCCGCTCATTCTGAAAAAAAAAATGACATGATCTTGAATTACACGCGCTAAGAACAAGCAGCTTGCCCGCTGCCTGACGAAGGGAGCAAAAATGTTGCCATATGAAATTATGATTCTGGCAGATGTTGCCTGGAAATAACATTACTTACTTTCCCAATATATCAGAACAGAAACTAGGAACAGATGTAGCACATGGAATCCAATTCTGCCTTAACCCTGATGCAATCACTGTTTTCGAGTTGTCGATTACTGGAATAACTGGTGTGGTGACTAACAGGGGAAATCTGGTGCAGTGCAATGGTTACTGAACCTATTGCAGTGAGATTGACTCCTTCCATATGCATTTGATCGCCTCACCACAACACCAGCCCAACTGGTTATGAGGGACGGAGTGACATATGCAGTGCAGTGGAACACGTCTCATTCCTTCAGTGTCACCATGCATAAGATTCAGGTTCCAACACCACTCTGGCACTGCAGGGTGGCTCAGTGGTTAGCACTGCTGCCTCGCAGCGTCAGGGACCCGGGTTCGATTCCACCCTCGGGCAACCGTCTGTGTGGAGTTTGCACATTCTCCTAGTACTTGCATGGGTTTCCTCCCACAGTCCAAAGGTGTGCAGGTTATGTGGATTTGGCCATGCTAAATCGCCCATAGTGTCCAGGGATGTGAAGGTTAGGTGGGCTAACCATGGGAAATGTAGCATCACAGGGATAGGTATGGGAGTGGATCTGGGTGGGTTCTTCAGAGGGTCGGCATGGACTCAGTGGGTCGAATGGCCTGCTTCTACACTGTAGGGATTCTATGAACGCTTCTGCACTATCCTATTATCCCAACCTTTGTATTGCAAACACTTGCACATCCCTGTGTTCCTTGTGGGGTCATGGGTTTAAAGCCAGAAGATGTAAATATATGACCTACCTCACGTAGAGGTAAAGCCCATTCAAGAGCAGCTCTCTACCAGAGGCTAAGATTGCTAAACTCCAGAAGCAAGTGGAGGACATAATGAGGTGTGGGTTCCCAAATTATTGTGAAAGATATAATAGATCCAGGCTTGGGCTGACAAGTGGCAAGTAACATTCACGCCACACAAGTGGCAAGCTGTGACCATTACCAATAAGAGACAATCTAACGACTGACCCTTGACATTCAATGGTGTTACCATCACTGGATCCCCACTACCAATATCCTGAGGTTTACCATTGACCAGAAACTGAACTGGATTCACCATATAATCACAAAGGCTAAAAGAGGAGGTCAGAGGTTAGGAACACTGAAGTGAGTAACCCAACTTTTGCCTCTATCGACCATCTAAAGATACAAGTCAGGAGTGTGATGGAATGCTCACTAATTGTCTGGATGGGGGCAGCTCCAATAACACTCAAGAAGCTTGACACCATCCAGAACAAAGCTGTGCACTTGACTGGCACCACATCCACAAGCATCCACTCCCTCCACCACCGACGCTCAGTAGCAGCACTGTGTACTATCTACAAGATGCACTGCAGAAATTTGATGAAGATCCCTCGACAGCACCTTCCAAATTGACTAACGTTTTCATCTAGAAGGACAAGGACAGAAAATACATGGGAAACACCCTCCAACACACTTCACTTCCAAGCTGCTCACCATCCTAACTTGGAAATATATCGCTGTTCCTTCACCGTCAAAATTCTGGAATTCCCTCCCTAATGGCATTGTGGGTCAACCCACAGCAGGTGGGCTGCAGGGGTTTAAGAAGGCAGCTCACCACCACCTTCTCAAGGGCAACTAGGGACGGGCAATAAACGCTTGCCCAGCCAGCAACAGGAACATGCCATGAGTGAATTAAAAAACAGGACTTTAAGTTTGCCTTTCGGAGACATATATCTACTCAGGTATTATTCACTCATGGAATGTGAGTATCAAAAGCTGGGAAAACATACATTGTCCATCCCTAGCTGCCCTTGAGAAGGTGGTGGTGAGCTGTCTTCTTGAACTGCTGCAGTCCATGTGCTGTAGGTAGACCCACAATGCCCTGAGGGAGAGAATGTCAGGATTTTGACCCAGCGACAGTAAAGAAACAGTGACATAGTTTTATGTCGGGATGATCTGTAGGCAAAGGTAGCTCAAACATCTTTGAATGCTTTCCATGAGCAGGCTAAATAGGCAGCATTTCAGAAAAGCACTTGAATATAGATGCCAGAACAGTCGATGAAAGGCTGTTGAATTAAATAGTTGTAAAGACAAGGAGTATTGGAGACACAGAGGTTTGAAGTGCGACAGTATGGAACATTGGGCAAATGTCGCATTTCCGAAACAAATCAATACATTGAGATATTATTCCCGCTATAGGGTTATAGGGAATTGTGAAAAGATTAAGGACAAACAATAGTCAATTGGAGGATTGTATTTAAATCTGGGCACCTTACTTGAGGAAGGATAGGAAGGTCTGAGAGAGGAAAATGTTTACAAGAGTGGTGCAAGGGATTGGGAACTTTATTTAAATGGGTGGACTGGTGGACTGGTGAGGCTTAAAGGGTGAGAGAAGATTTGATAAGGACGGCACAGTGGCTCAATGGTTAGCACTGCTGCTTCACAGCGCCAGGGACCCGGAATTGATTCTACCCTCGGGTGACGGTGCGGAGTCTGCACATTATCCCCGTTCTGCATGGGTTTCCTCTGGATGCTCCGGTTTCCTCCCACAATCCAAAGATGTGCAGGTTAGGTGGATTGGTCATGGTTAATGTGGTGTGATGGGGATAGGGAGGGATCCTCTTTGGAGGGTTGGTGCATACTTGATGGACTAAATGGCCTCTGTATAACTGAGGGGTTCGAAACCATGAGGGTCCAAGATGGAGCAGCGGCTGTTCCCATTGGTGGAGATCTGTAGAATAAGAGAACACTGATTTACAGTGCTTGGCCAAAGGCACAAAGGCAACCTGAGGAAACTGTTCCTTTATCATATAATGAGTGACTTGTTCTAAGGTGCACTGCCTGAGCATGTGGGGCAGGCAGATCCAAGGAGCTCTCAAGCACTTGAGGGAGTAGGAGGGACTATGGCTATGGGAAGGGAGAGACACACACTGGCTAAGGCTCCTGTGGAGAGCTGATATAGGTCTCATCCTGTGTTGTACCATTCTGCAGTGCTATGAAAACCGATCAACGAGGAAGTTGGGTTACAATATTTATTGGGGAGAAACAACCAATGAGAGGGTGAGTTCATTTTCTGAGGTTTAAATGGAGAGCTTAGGAGCTGCAAGTAATTATTGACAGTTATTTATAAAGCCCAGATTAGACACCTGAAGCAGTTGCTATGGGAACGTTTTTCAAAACTTTACTTTGACCGCTGGAATATTTTTCACTAACTATAAGTTAGAATGATTTAGCATTCCTACTTGATGGGATTCCAAACAAACCTTTTGAGAGGAAAATTAAACAATGATCTAAAATTGACCTTCCTGCGGAAGGACCCCAAATAATGCCTTTACATAGGGACACAGACAAAATCAACGAGGCACAGGCATAGCTACCTCAGTGTGGCCCAAGGAGGGGTCCTCTTGACCATTGGCAGCCTGGGTGTTTGGGCTATCAGGCCTTAGACCAAGTCCTACTGTGACAGTGACCTGTTCTCCCCAGCTCACACTGGGGTAACTTAAGACCAACCTGGGTGAGGCCGAAGCATAGCCAGAATCCTCAGAGAAGCAGCACCCTTTAAATCATGGGTGACAGGGACACAGGCCTCCATGGAGACCAACTCCAAGAGGCCATATGGGCATCCTGGGCATTAGGCGCAGACGGATCTCTAATGCTTCAAACCGCTATTTGTTTTGCTGAGTGATTTTAATTTTCCTGCAATTTAAGTGGCACAATGAGTTACTGTCTTGTTTGTGATGGGATGTACAGCTGGAAAAAATTTGTTGAGCATATCCAAGGCTATATCCTGACTCAACATGTCAATGAAGTCACTAGAGATAATTACAGTAAACTGAGACTCTCAGCTGTGGACCTGATGTTGTGTTGATCTCCGTGTGTGGGACACATCTGGGCAATAGTGACCATAACATGATATGCTTGTAATTGGCTGGTGTGTTCGCAATGTGTACCAGGTATTTCAGATTGGCAAAGTTTGTTAAAGGAGCAGATTGCCTGGGACAGGGTAATAAGCTCTGGGTGATGGGCGAGACTGGTTTACAAATGGAAAGATTTAAGAACAAGAGAGAAAGACACATCCAAGAGACATGTCCACTAAGGAAAGAATGAGGCGGTTGACTGTCTATGTACAAGAACAAAATATAAACAAAGGTGTCTTCATCACTTAACGGCACTAGGCCCCTATCCCACTAGGTAGAGTGATGTACACAGGATAGCTAAAGAAAATGAAGGCTGATATTGGTTCTGCTGAAAGTGCTGCATTGGATAGCGCTACCTCCTTCGAGTCACAAGGTTCTGGTTTCAGGTATCTCTCCAGGGCCTCATCACAAAGAGTGCAGGACTCAGGGAGTGCTGCATTGTCAGAACTATCATCTTTTAGATGAGGCCTTCACTTGATAACTGCTCAGGTACATTTGGGAGATCCTCTGGCTCTATTTCGGAGAGGATCAGGGAGGGGGAAATTGCGTCCGGACTCCGAGTTACCTGTCGATGAACATCGCGATTCAGGTAACCTGGGCACTTTGCCAGTTGTGGCAGGTTGCTTTGTGTGTGAACTGTTGTCTGTGCTTCCCACATCACAACACATCAAAAAACACTTGATTGTTTATAAAGAGCTTTGCGAGATCAAGTGGGTTATGAAAATAATCACAAGTCTTTCCTTAGAGGGGTAATGTTAAGGAGGGATTGTGGAAACAGTAGGAAAAGCTGTTCATTTATGTGAAAGTGCTGCCAAAGGCTGTATTGAACTACAGAAATTAAAGGCCAGGTTTACAGTATGTAAGGTGTAACCTGGTTTTTTGGATCCAATACCACTGCCGACTACTGTGAGCACTGAGTTCTGATTGAGACTGATGTCATGAAGTTTATTTAACACTGTTATAAGATCTCAGATTTATCCATGCTCTGCAATTCTATGTTTACTCATGGCTACATGACAGGCCTCTAATAGTACACATAGCTAGCTGCGCACTGCACTGACTCGGTCACTTTGTGACTGCCAAAGGTAAAGCCTTAATACTGGAACCACACATGCTGTTCTGCTATCTGACTGTCTTAAAGGCACACTGCCTATCTGCTTTAAAAGAAAACCTATCTTTTAAATTAGCTTGAGCAGCAATGTTGTGACACACCTCTGGAGCATATGGTTTTTGAACTCAGACCTCCTGGTTCTGAGGTAGGGACTCCATGACTGCTCCAGAACCTATGCAACAACCCAATGAGATGTGTGTTGGAAATGTCAAATGAGTGCTGCGCATCCATCTTCACTCCAGAAGATGCTGCTGGATGCAAAAACTCAATGAGGATTTTAATAAAAAGCTAGTAATATTGATATTCTGTTTTTCATGGAGTTGTTGAGGGTTTGGGTGATTGTCACCTGAGTGTCCTTGGGGGAATGTGATTGGGTGGTAGTCACCTGACTATCCTCGGGGGGGAATGTAATTGGGTGATTGTCACTTGAGTGTCCTCTGGGGAGTGTGATTGGGTGATAGTCACCTGAGTGGCTTTGGGGGGGAACGTGATTGGGTGATAGTCACCTGAGTGTCCTTGGGGAACGTGAATGGGTGATAGTCACCTAAGTGTCCTTGGGGGGAAGGTGATTGGGTGATAGGCATCTGAGTGGCTTTGTTTTTTTTTATTCATTCATGGGATGAGGGTGTTACTAGGTAGGCAGTATTTATTGTCCATCATAGTTGGCATGTTTGCAAATCCAATCAGGAATTCAGGAGAAATTTCCTTACCCATGAGTTTCGAGTTGACCACAGGGAGTAGCTGGGAATATGGCATTGATGCACTCTGGGTTGAATCTGGTTGACATAAAATTCAGTAGATGTTTGAATGCAAGGTTGGTAGTTGGGTTTCTGGTCAGTATAAATGGGGAGAGATTGTTCCACATTGGGTAGAAGGCCTCAGAACCAGAGGACAGAGCTTTAAGATGATTGTCAGGAATGACAATGGTGACTTGTATCTGCATGGTATATGGTGATACCCTGCTGAGGGAATGGGACTTTTTTTTGCTGCAGTGTAGGAGGTTGAGGGGTGACCTTACAGAGAAATATAAAATTATGAGGGGTATAGATAATGGCAGGTGTCTGTTCCCCAGAGTGGGGGATTTCAAGACTAAGGGATGTATTTTTAAGATGAGAGGAGAAAGAATCTAAAGACAGGAGGGGCAAATGTTTTCACACAGAGAGTGGGTTGTATGTGAAATGAACTTTCAGATGAAGAGATGGGTGTGGGTACGGTTACAACATTTAAAAGACATTTGGATAATTAAATGAATAGGAAATGTTTGGAGGGATATGAGCCAGGAGCAGGCAGGTGGGACTCGTTTAGTTTGGGATTATGCACGGCACAGACTGTTGGACCGAGGGTCTATTTCTGTGACTGTATGACTCTGTAACTGTGGCTTGTAGAAGGGAACTGGGTAATTATCTGATGAGAAGAGACTTGTAGGACCCTGGGGAAAAGACAGGGTAGTGGGGCTGGCTAGTTGCTCTTCTAGGTAGAGACAAAAAAAATTGCAGATGCTGGAATCCAAAGTAGGCAGGCAGGAGGCTGGAAGAACACAGCAGGCCAGGCAGCAACAGGAGGTGGAGAAGTCAATGTTTCAGATGTAAACCTTTTCAGGACTGGGGGTGGGGGGGCGTTTCAGATAAAGGAGGAGGTGGGGCAGGGCGGTGAATTGGGGATAGGTGAACACTGGTAGAGGGTACAATTCTCCCCACTTCACCACCCTGGCCTCGCCACCCCTTTATCTACAGCTCCCCCCACATCCACCCCCAGTCCTGAAAAGGTTTACACCCAAAACATTGACTTCTCCACCTCCTGATGCTGCCTGGCTTGGTGTGTTCTTCCAGCCTCCTGCCTGTCTACTTTACTCTTCCAGTCAGCCAGCACAGGCATTGCAGGCCGAATGGCCTGAACTGTAACCATTCTAGGATTTGAAGTACGCGAGCGAGAAAAGAAGTGGAGGGTTACGTCACAAGGGTGAGATGAAGAGGGGTAGGGGGGTTGTTATGAGGTTTCTATGGAGCAGAGAGAGCTGAGTGACCTGTGTTGGTGCTGTATTTTCCACACAATTGTATAGGATGTTTCCTTTGTCCATCCCACGGGTCTGATATGAACAGCAGAGGCTGCAGCCTGCTCTCCCTGGCTTGGCTAAGCAAGTGCACAGTTCGACCACAGGTACGAGTGAGTCATGACAGCCCTGAGCTTTAGTCATGGCGTGGGCCTAATGCAATTACCGCAGATGTCTGAGACAGGATATTATGTCATTGCACTTGATGTTCAAGTTACACAGTGCAGACCTCACCAGTCACGCCAGCCAGCAGTGCTGACAGGCTGCTTCGGAAAGGTCAGTGGTTGGGGGGTGGGGTGGGGGGGGTGGGGGGAGCTGATTACCGAGGCTGGGCTGATCAATGCCACGGAGCCTGCCAGCGCTAGAGAAGGCTACTCATGCCAGCCTTGCCCGTGCCAGCTCTTTGAAAGAGTCATCCCATTTGTCCCACCCCACTAACTCTTCCCTCGACACCCTGCAAATGTTCTCCTGACCAAGTCTGTCCTCCAATCCCTTTCGCAAATCACATTTGGAGGGGCTGAACTTGAAATCTTCAAGCAAGAGGCAAGAAAATCCCTCCTGGATTCCACTGCAATGGAGTCCATGTTATCCTGAAGCCACAAATTTGTCTGTGCCAAATACTTAATGAAGCTTAGTCGCGGGAGTTGAAAAGATTGAACAAACACTGGGATAGAAGCAAGTTCCATTCACCTGACTCTCAGCGTGAGGTGAAGGTGCTGATTGGCTGGGCTATGGTTGGCATGGAACCACTTTAGGACACATCAGTTGACAGTTCCTGTTACCGCTGGTTGTCTTGAGTCCCTTTTGTGTTGAGTTTTCTTTTCCTCCAAGATCAGTGACCCCGGACTGTGCTCTGGAATGGCCTGGCCAGCCATTGAAGGGTGTGGTCAAAGGAACAAGACTGGAGGGGAAACTTGGCATTGCCCAAGGCACCACAAATGGTGACGACACACTCAGCCCCCGATGACCTTCAACACTCTCCTTTCAAACATCTGGTGGTTGTGTCAACATTGGAATGGAACAGTCTGACGTTGCCTGTAAGGTATGCTTCTGTGGGAGGGACTGTGATGCAGACATCACCATCCCCAATACTGGGCATTCACTGTGCCACTGGGTGGTGGCACAATGGCATACAGTTAGGAGGGAGCTGTCCTGAGAGACCTCAATATTGATTCTGGATCCTGTGAGGATTCCCTCATGGGCCTGGGAATATCTTCCTGATTGCCACCGAACACTCTCCCTCGGCTGATGAATCGGTACTCCTCCATTTTGTATAGCTGCTGTTGATGCAGTGACAGTTGCAAGGGCAGAGCATGTAGGGGACATGGTACCTCGACCAGGTCTGCAGCAGGGGGTGAGGGAACCAACAAGAGAGAAAAACATACTTGACCTCATCCTCACCAATCTGTCGACTGCAGATGCATCTGTCCATGATAGTACCGGTAAGACTGACCACCTCACAGAACTTGAAGTCCCACCTTTACATCAGGAATATTGTGTTGTGTGGCACTATCACCGCACTAAATGGGACAGACATCGAACAGATCTAGCAACTCAAGACTGGGCATCCATGAGGTGCTTTGGGTCATCACTTGCAGCAGAATTATACCCCAGCACAATCTATAACCTTATAGCCCAGCATTTCCCCACTCAAACATTATCATCAAGCCAGGGGATCAACCCTGGTTCAATGGAGAGTACAGGTGCAGCACCAGGCGTAGCTGAAAATGAGGTGTCAACCTGGTGAAGCTACCAAGCAGGACTACTTGAATGTCAAACAACATGAACAGCAAGTGATAGACAGATCTAAGCGTTCCCACAACTAATGGATCAGATCTAAGCCCTGCCACATCCAGTTGTGAACAGTGGTGGAAAATTAAACCACTCACTGGAGGAGGAGGCTCCACAAACATCCCTATCAATGATGGAAGCGCCCAACACATCAGTGCAAAAGGTAAGGCTGAAGCATTTGCAGCAATCTTCAGCCAGAAGTGCTGAGTGGATGTTTCATCTCGGCCCCCTCCAGAGATCCCCAGCATCACAGATACCAGTCTGCAGCCAATTCGATTCACTCCACATCAAGAAACAGCTGGCAGCACTAGATATTGCAAAGGCTCTGGGCCCTGACATCATCCTGGCAATGGTACTGAAGACTTGTGCTCCAGAATTTGTTGCTCCCTTAGCCAAGCCCTTCCTGGATGGTTACAACACTGGCATCTATGCACTAATGTTTTGAAATCGTCCAGTAACGTTCTGTTCATAAAAAGCAGGACAAATATGTTTGGAACTGGAAACCATCAGAGGTTTCAAATGCGTACTTTGCACCTATAATCACAGCAGAGAAGAATGATCTAGGTATAGATATCATAAAGCAGCATTGAGAGAGAAGGACCTATTCGCACTTTTAGTAGTCTTGAAAGTAGATAAATCTCCAGGACACATGCACGCTGTTCATAACATTATTGGTCAGGAAGTTCTTGGAAGAAAGTTCTGAGGGAAAGAATCAATTTCCATTTTGGAGAGGGAAAGATTCATCAAGGTTAATCAGCCTGGCTTTGGAAAAGGGAGAGCATGTCTAATAAATTTCATTAAGTTATGTGATTAACTGCGTTAATGAGGGTGGTATTTTTCATATAGTCTAACATGGACTTCAATAAGATTTTTTTGACAACGTCTTGCATTGGAAACTGGTTAAGAAGCTAGGAGCCCTTGGGATCCAGGGAAATTTTGGCAAATTGTATCCAAAATTAGCTTAATGGTGACGGGGGGAGAATGTTTTGTGACCAGAAGTCTATTCAGTGATAGACTGTGTCCCTCGCTACTTATTTAATGAGGAATGCAGGTGGTTTGATCAGTAAAATTTACAGATGGCACGAAAATTGGTGGTGTGGCAAATAGTGAGGAGAAAAACCTTACACTACAGTACAATATATGTGAAAGTGAGGTCTGCAGATGCTGGAGATCAGAGTCTAGATTAGAGTGGTGCTGGAAAAGCACAGCAGGTCAGGCAGCATCTGAGGAGCAGAAAAATCGAAATTTCAGGCAAAAGCCCTTCATCAGGAATGAGGCTGAAGGGCTTTTGCCCGAAATGTCGATTTTTTTCCCTGCTCATCGGATGCTGCCTGACCTGCTGTGCTGTTCCAGCACCCACTCTAATCTTGACTACAGGACAATATAGCCAGGCCAGTCAAACAGGGTGAAGAACGGCAGATGGAATTTAATCCTGCAATGTGTGAAGTGATGCATTTTGGGAAGGCCTAATGAAACAAGGGAGTACGGATTAAAATTGTGAGGGGTATGGATGGGAAGGGAGCTAGGATGGGGGATTTCAAGATTAAAGGGTTTTTATTTTAAGGGTGAGAGGAGAGTGATTTTAAAGAAGAATGATAAATCTTTCACACAGAAGTTGTTTGGTGTGTGGAATGAACTTCCTGAGGAAGTGGTGGATGCAGGCACAGTTACAATGTTTCAAAGACACCTAGGGTAAGTTTGGAGGGAAATGAGCCAGGAGCAGCAGGTGGGACTACTTTGATTTGGGATTATGTTCAGCATAGACTGGTTGGACTGAAGGATCTGTTTCCA
Source organism: Chiloscyllium plagiosum (assembly GCF_004010195.1). Lineage (NCBI taxonomy): Eukaryota > Metazoa > Chordata > Chondrichthyes > Orectolobiformes > Hemiscylliidae > Chiloscyllium > Chiloscyllium plagiosum. Next base: position 28,023,451 of record NC_057716.1, on the reverse strand, counting down.
TGTTGTAGAGTAGAATAGAATATCCTTTATTGTCGCATGTACTTAAGGACGGAAGTACAGGAGTATGGTTCATAGTACAGGGCAACGCCCGTATCCATGGGTCCACTTTCCGTGGCTTCAGTTACCCACTGTTTACCGAGGCCTGAGCATATTACAGGGAACATTCCAGAACCAGAGACCAGGAGGCTGCCAGGAAGGTACGTTTTCCATTTAAATGAATGGGATCGCACCTATCCGTGGTTTCGGGTTTCTGCGATAGGTCTTTGGAATGTAATCCCCGCAAATACATTGGGCCTACTGTATAAGTTAGGAAAAGAAAATAAAGTTAAAAAGATGACCATTACAGTCTTTAAGTAGATCAGCACAGGGGGCTTGAACATGTGGTCTGCCCAAGCTCGCAAGCTGCAGACTGTCCACACAAGCCCCTGGTCCAACAACCATCCCACTCCCCCGGTCCTCTGGCCCACTCTCTGTCCTCGCCCCCCTCAGGCCTCTAGCCCACTCTCCGTCCCTGTTCCCCTCAGGCCTCTGGCCCACTCTCTGTCCCTGTTCCCCTCAGGCCTCTGACCCACTCTCCGTCCCTGTTCCCCTCAGGCCTCTGGCCCACTCTCTGTCCCCGCTCCCCTCAGGCCTCTGGCCCACTCTCCGTCCCCACTCCCCTCAGGCCTCTGGCCCACTCTCTGCCCTCGCTCCCCTCAGGCCTCTGGCCCACTCTCCGTCCCTGTTCCCCTCAGGCCTCTGGCCCAGTCTCCGTCCCCATTCCGCTCGTGCCTCTGGCCCACTCTCTGTCCCTGTTCCCCTCAGGCCTCTGGCCCACTCTCCGTTCCCGCTCCCCTCAGGCCTCTGGTCCACTCTCCATCCCCGCTCCCCTCAGGCTTCCGGCCCACTCTCCGTCCCTGCTCCCCTCGGGCCTCCAGCCCACTGTCCATCCCCGCTCTCCTCGGGCCTCCGGCCCACTCTGGCTCCAGAGAGAACACCGAGAGCTCTGGGATGTTATTTTACTGGAACCATCATTCTACATTGACTGGTTGGTCCCAAGGAAGTACAGACAATCAGAGGGACCTTGGTGCACATATCCATTGATTCTTGAAGGTAGCAGGGGTACGTTGCTTAAGATGCCATATGGGATACTTGCTTTTATTAGTCAAGATTGAGTGCAATAGCAAGAAGGTAATGATGGAGCTTTATGTAACATCAGTTAGGCCATAACTGGAATACTGTGTACAGTTCTGGTCGTTCACTACAGGAAGTTAATTGCACTATAGAGGTTGCAGTGGAGAGTCACCCAGGATGTTACTTGGGCTGGAGTGAATCAACTATGAAGATAGAGAGAAGGAGGCTGAGGATGTTTTCCTTAAAGCAGAGAGGTTTGAGAGATGGCCTGACTGAGGAATACAACGTTCTCAGGAATATAGACAGAAATCCTTCCCCTCAGTAGAGCAGTGAACCAGAGTGCACAATTATAAGGTAAGGAGCAGGAGATTGAGAGAGAATTTGGGGAAAAATGTTTTCACTCAGAGGATTGTGGGTACCTGGAACTCACTGTTTAAAGGGCAGTAGTGGCAGGAATCCTCCAGACATTTTAAGAATTATTTAAATGAGCACTTAAAATGCCATAGCATTCAAATCTATGGGCCAGGTGTTAGAGAATGAATGTAGAATAGATGGATGTTTGATGACCGGTGTGACATGTTGGGCAAATGCGAGCCAACCAATCACCACTCTATTTTGTCTGCTATCGATGATCAACAAAGTAATGGAAGGAGCTGTTTACAGTGCTAACACTGTATACTTCCCCAGCAATAATCTGCTCAAAAATGCTCAGTTTGGGGCCTAACAGCACCACTCAGCTCTTGACCTTTATTACAGTTCAAAAGTGGAAAGAGAATTGCACTCAAAGAACAGTGAGAGCGACAGCCCTTAACATCAAGGCTGCATTCGACAGAGTGTGGCACCAAGGACCCCAGCAGAACTGGAATCAGAGTATTGGGGGAAAACTGTCTGCTGGTTAAGGGTAATAGCTGGCATATAGGAAGATGGTTGTGGTTGTTGGAGGTCAGCCATCTCAGCTCCAGGACATCTCTGTAGGAGTTCCTCAGGGTAGTGCCCTAGGCCTACCCATCTTCAGCTGCTTCATCAATGACCTTTCCTCCATCGCAAGGTCAAAAGTGGGGATGTTCACCGATGATTGCACAGTGTTCAGCACCATTTGCCACTCCTCAGATACTGAAGCAGTCCACGTTAAAAAGCAGCAAGATCTGAACAATATCCACGTTTGAGCTGACCAGCGATATCTGCACCACATATGACCATCTCCAACAAGAAATAATCTAACCATTGCCTCTTGACATTCAATGGTTTTACCATCAGTGAATCACCCACTATCAATATTGACAAGTACCTCTGTCTACACAGGCAGGTGAAAGGCTGGGAATCCTGGAGTGAGTAACTCACTTGCTGATTTCTTCATGTCCACCATCGCCAAGGCACAAGTCAGGAGTGTGATGGAATACGGGCCACTTACCTGGATGGGTGCAGCTCCAACAACACTCAAGAAGTTTGACACCATCCAGGACAAAGCAGCCTACTGGACCGCACCACATCCACTTCCTTTTGCATTGGCACTTGGGGGTGCAGCAGTGTGTACTATTTATCAGAACAGCTCACCAAGTCTCCTTTTACACTAGCTCCTGAGCTCATGACCATCTAGAAGGATAAGGGGAGTAGATGCATGGAAACACCGCACCCTGCAAGTTCCCCTCCAAACCATTCACCAGCCTGACTCTATCACTGTTCTTTCGCTGTCGCTGGTTCAAAAAACCTAGAACTACTTTCCTACAACCCAAGGAGTTGTTCAAGAAGGCGGCCTAGTAAGGGAAGTGCACTAAATGCTGGCCTAGCCAGTGACGCCCATAGCCCATGAACAAATAAGAGAAAAAGAGTAAATAGTTGGTTCTTGCTGAATGTAAATTGCGATTTTGGGTGAATTGTGTGGATAATATTGGTATGGTCAAGTGGAAAGTCTACCCTGAGGTGGTTCAGTAGCTATTAGGGTTGCTAGACAGAAATGCTTCCTTCTGATGGGTGAGTTCAGAGTAGTTGAGAAAGGGTGGTGCTGGAAAAGGCACAGCAGGTCAGGCAGTGTCTGAGGAGCCAGAGCCACCCTTTCTCAACTCTCTGACTCTCCATCATCTGCAGTCCTCACTTTCTCCTGCATCCAGAATAGTAGTAATGATTGTGCTATTCCTACTTTTTCAACCCTCCTTTTACCAACCAGCCTATCCATTCCCTATCTTAATTTCACAAATCCATGCCGAGGTGTCCTGCCTGAATGACACTGACTCTTCACCTCACTTGCTCAACCAACAAAACCTCTCTGTAATCGGACAGCAGGCCACCTCCATTTGTACTTACTTCCACAGCAGGATTGTACATTAACATTGAAGGTCAGGGAGGCAGACAAAAGGTAACTGGCCACCAGAGGCCATTTCTGTTTCACTTAGGATGTTACCTTGGCAACAGCGCTGGAAAATCATCATTAGTTTGAGGTTCTCGAAGGCACACCGACCACACGTGAAGGATTTCAGACGTGATTATGTTAAGGAAATTGTTGATGATTTCTCTCTGTTCCTGTTCCTTTTTCTATCTCTTCTCTTTTTCTCTTTCTCTTTCTTCCTCTCTTTTGCTTGCACACTCTTTCACATACCCTCTCTCTCTTGCGTTCTCTACCTCTTGTGCTCTCTCTCTCTCTCTCAGTCTCTCACATTCGCTCTTTTGCTCGCTCTCTTTCTCTCCCTCGCTTGCCCCCGCTCTCTTTTTTTCTCTCTCTCTTGGGTCAGACCTGGGTTTTACTGGATGGAGACCAGTGAGCTGAGGGCTAAAGAGGACTGAGCCAGAATGGACTAAGTGTGTGATGATAAACAATTTGGTGACTGATTAATTGTAGGCAGGGCCGGGCAGTGAGTAATGGTTTAAAGTTTGCTGGTGTAGCCAAGTCCTTAAGTGTTGAATAAAGGTCAGCTTGAGACTGAGTGTAGACCTAGAAATAAATCGAATAGGCAAGTTTTTAATATGAAAAGAATCCATGCCACAATTTTCTCCAGTCCCTCAATTTATTTTGCCCTATTCTGCCCCCTGCACTTCCCTCTTCTTTCTCAGATGATGAAAGCTCTGTTTTATTTTCACAAATGACATCAAGGCCACAATGTAATTTGGATCAAGTCTGTTTTATGAAATTTGTGATATGCCGTGAGCCAAAGTTTAATGAGTTGATACACTACAGAGTTCATCACACTCCGGGTAGAGTAAACTGTGAAAGTGGTGCCAAACAAAGTTCTGCTGGTGATGAAATCTGCAGCCATCAATCATGGAACTGGAGAGATCGGTTGAGCGCCTCATTACTAATTGGAAAGTATTCTGCTTCTGTTATTTTAAGCAACTGTTGAGATTCAATCCTGAGGAGTACAGAATGCTAGTCAACAGCTGGCATTGATCTAATGGCCTGATGTTTTCATGTTTTACCAGCACAGTTCCTCATGCAATCATCTGAATTTGTGCGAAGGACTGTGGCAACTCTCAGTGTAGGCAACATGAGCGTAGGACAACTTTCTGATCTTTAAGGTGGAAGAAGCATTGAACGATCTCTACTGGGGTGCTCAGAGATTGGGTGTAAGTTGGGCAATGTGCTTCAGGAGCCTCTAGCAGTCCTTCCACACAGACAGGCACGCTGATACATGCATAGACGGACAGATACACACACATACACGCATGCATACACACGTACACAGGCACATTGATACATGCATAGACGGACAGATACACACACATACACGCATGCATACACACGTACACAGGCACACTGATACATGCATAGACGGACAGATATACACACACATACACGCATGCATACACACGTACACAGGCACACTGATACATGCATAGACGGACAGATACACACACATACATACACATGTACTGAGGCACACTGATACATGCATAGACGGACAGATGCACACACACGCATGCATACACACGTACACAGACACACTGATACATGCATAGACGGACAGATACACACACATACATGCATGCATACACACATACACAGGCACACTGATACATGCATAGACGGACAGATGCACACAGCTACACGCATGCATACACACGTACACAGGCACACTGATACATACATAGATGGACAGATACACACACATACATGCATGCATACACGACACAGGCACACTGATACATGCATAGACGGACAGATGCACACACATACACGCATGCATACACACGTACACAGGCACACTGATACATGCATAGACGGACAGATACACACACGTACATGCATGCATACACACGTACACAGGCACACTGATACATGCATCGACGGACAGATATACACACACATACACACGTGCATACACACGTACACAGGCACGCTGATACATGCATAGACGGACAGCTACACACACATACACGCATGCATACACACGTACACAGGCACACTGATACATGCATCGACGGACAGATATACACACACATACACGCATGCATACACACGTACACAGGCACACTGATACATGCATAGACGGACAGATACACACACATACATGCATGCATACACACGTACACAGGCACACTGATACATGCATCGACGGACAGATATACACACACATACACACGTGCATACACACGTACACAGCCACACATGCGCACACACATTTAAGGTCCTCCACGATTGATTTGAGCAGCCTCCAGACTGAATATCTCCAACACTGCCCCAGGACTGGTCCACCAGAGCACTTACCCTGGATCATTATCCGGGCAATGTTACAATGGCTGGTATGTGGTCTATCTCCAGGATTAACCAGGGTAACCGAGCCGAGCACCACAGCTGATGTTCTCTAGCAACCCGCCTCCACCAGCCCCACGCACACATGTGCCAATCTGACTAGTCTCCTCCACACCTATCTGACTGCCCTCACTCCCCCCCCATCCTCACGATCAACCCTCACCCCAGCCTCACCTGATTGATCCACCCCATCTGATTAGCCCCCAACCCTCTCCCACCATCTACCTAACTCCACCACCCAACGTTATTTACTCCACCCCCGATTATCTCTCCCACCCATCCAACTCCCAACCACAGTGACCTGCACACTGACCCAACCAGACTAACCAATCCTGCTACCCCCACACACCTCCAACTGACCACCCCACCCTGCCTGATACCGCCACAGTGGCTCAGTGATTCGCACTGCTGCCTCACAGTATTAGGGACGCGGGTTCGATTCCAGATTCTGTGGGGGGTTTGCACGTTGTCCCCGTGTCTGCGTGGGTTTCTGCCGGATGCTCCGGTTTCCTTCCACAATCCAAAGATGTGCAGGTTAGGTGCATTGGCCATGCTAAATTGCCCATAGTGTCCAGGGATGTATGAATTAGGTGGGGTAGCCCATGGCGTTGCACGGATAGGGTGGGTCTGGGTGGGATGCTCTTTGGAGCTTCGGTGTGGACTCAATGGGCTGAATGGCCTGTTTCCACACTGTCGGGATACTATGATTCCATTCTGTAATCCTATGTTAGCCCTGACTTAACTCTCCTCACTCAAACTCCCAGTCACTGACTCAGCCACCCACTCACTAATGTACTGAAAAATGTGAGTCTGCTAAGTACTTCCCTGACTATGAGTGCTCAGAGAAGCAATGTTAGAGTCTCCATGACGGTTACCGGCGGTGGAGGGGTACGGAGTGGTTAACCAATTCAAATCGATGTTTTGAAAAGGGTCCATGACCTGATTTACAGACGTCTTTTACTTTTCATTTTGTTTAAAAGGTGAGTTGGCACAGAAAAACTACAGAGTTAAGTTCAATGATATCAATGATTTGGATGTGAACATAGGGGATATTGTTCGTAAGTTTGCAGATGACACCAAAAATGGAGGTGCAGTGGACAGTGAAGAGGGTTACCTCAGATTACAACAGGATCTTGATCAGATGGGCCAATGGGCTGAGAAGTGGCAGATGGAGTTTAATTCAGATAAATGCGAGGTGCTGCATTTTGGGAAAGCAAATCAGAGCCAGACTTATACACTTAATGGTAAGGTCCTAGGGAGTGTTGCTGAACAAAGAGACCTTGGAGTGCAGGTTCATAGCTCCTTGAAAGTGGAGTTGAAAGTAGATAGGATAGTGAAGAAGGCGTTTAGTTTGCTTTCCTTTATTGGTCAGAGCACTGAGTACAGGAGTTGGGAGGTCGTGTTGCGGCTGTACAGGACATTGATTATGCCACTTTTGGAATAATGTTTGCAATTCTGGTCTCCATCCGATAGGGAGGAGATTGTGAAACTTGAAAGGGTTCAGAAAAGATTCACAAGGATGTTGCCAGGGTTGGAGGATTTGAGCTAAAGGGAGAGGTTGAACAAGCTGGGGCTGTTTTCCCTGGAGCTTCAGAGGTTGAGGGGTGACCTTATAGAGGTTTATTAAAATCATGAGGGGCATGGATAGGATAAACAGACAAGGTCTTTTCCCTGGGGTGGGGGAGTCCAGAGCTAGAGGACATAGGTTTAGGGTGAGAGGGGAAAGATATAAAAAGGACCTAAGGGGCAACATTTTCATGCAGAAGGTGGTGCGTGTATGGAATGAGCTGCCAGAGGAAGTGGTGGGGGTTGGTACAATTACAACATTTAAAAGGCATTTGGATGGATATATGAATAGGAAGGGTTTGGAGGGATATGGGCCAAGTGCTGGCAGGTGGGACTAGATTAGGTTGGGGTATCTGGTTGACATGGATGGGTTGCTGTACATCTCTATGACTCTATGACTGATTACCAAAGTCCCATATGAAACCTATGGAATATCATAGATGTAAGTCGTCCAGAGAATTTCAAACAGGGAGAAGCTGAACAAGATGAGGTAATGAGAGGGCTGAATACCTTTCCCCTCTTGGCAGAGAGATACCTCTTGCTGACATGTCTCATTCACCTTCCAGGAATACGCAAGGACTCACTCCAACAGCCCCATGGTCATCCTCCCATCTTCTACATTTCACGGGAGCTTGGGCTCATGTGAAGCTCAGAGAGACCTCGGGGTTCAGGTACATAATTCTTTGAAATTTGAGTCACATATAGACAAGGTGGTTAAGAAGGTGTTTAGCACACTTGCCTTCATTGCTCAGATCTTTGAGTAGAGGAGTTGGGATGTCAATTTGAGGTTATACAGGATGTTGGTGAAGCCTCTTCTGGAATACTGTGACCAGTTCTGGTCGTTATAGGAAGGATATTATTAAGCTGGAAAGGGTTCAGAAAAGATTTATCAGGATGTTGCCAGGAACGAAGGGTTTGAGATATAAAATAAACTGGAAAGACTGGGACTTCTTTCACTGCACCGTAGGAGGTTGAGAGGTGATCTTATAGAGCTTTATAGAATAATGAGGGATATAGATAGGGTGAATGGCAGTTTTATTTTCCCTAGGGTGGGGGAATTCAAGACTAGGGGGCATATTTTAAGGTGAGAAGAGAGAGATTTAAAAAAAGACATGAGGGGCACCCTTTTTACAGAGTGGTTTGTGTATGGAAAGAACTGCCAGGGATAGTGGTGGATGCGGGTACTGTTACAACTTGACATTTGGATAAGTACATGATTAGGAAAGGTTTGGAGGGATATGGGCCAGGAGCAGGCAGGTGGGACTCGTTTAGTTTGGGATTATGGTCGGCATGGACTGGTTGGACCGAAGGGTCTGTTTCTGTGCTGTATGGCTCTATGACTAACATTGATTGTTGTTTTTTCCCCCACTCTCTCCTAGGTGTGTTTTGGTCTCTGTCAACCCACCTTGATTTTAACATTCTTGACTCGATGTGATTCACTGTCCAACTGCCTGCAATGCTTCGGTTGCCTAGACCCCAAGTCCTGGAGTTCTCTCTGTTCCATCTCGTTCTCCTCCAACCAACTTTCATGATTGGTCACCCTGTTCTAATATCCACTTTTAGGTCCGAATCAAAGGAAAAGGTTGGGAACAGGAATCCCAATAGTTCCAGGCAGCATCTGTGGAGTGGTTGAGGGAGATGGGAAATGATTCATGTCGATGACTTTCCGTCAGAGCTCAGGAGGAATAGCACTGTTTTTAAGTCAGTGGAAAGGGCTGAGGACCGCAGACGACAAAGGAAAACCTCTGTGACCAAGTGGACCCCAGTGTTGGACCAGGACTTGAAGTCTACTTCTGCTGCAAATGCTCCCGTGTTGCATTTGAGGGTGTGGCTGCAGTGTCGATCTGTGCTCACACTGTTGTTTGTTGCTCTTGGTTGTTGGAGCCCTGTGTGTTTTAGTCTCTATCCTATCTTCACCTTATCTTCACATTCAAACCGGCTTCAGATTTGAAAATGTGTTGGTCCACATAGATGGAGTTCTGCTGTTACTGAGTGACTAATTCCCACATGATATTGGTTTCCAAACTATCAGTGTTGGATTAGTCATTTAGCTCTGACTGTCTCGTTGCTGATCGTTCTGTAATGTCCCCCAACACAATGGTTCTGTCAATACTTTTTATATATAGAGGAACCTCAATTATCCAGCGTTCGTTTATCCGAAATTCGGACTATCTGAACAAGATCCCATGGTTCAGATGCTTGGCTAAACTATGTTATTTGGCATTCAATTATCCAGCATTTAAACAACTGAACAAAATACTCCTCATCCACGGCCTTCGGATAATCAAGGTCCCTCTGTGTTCACTCATGGGATATGGGCATTGCTGGCTGGGCCAGAATTTATTGCCCATCCCTAATTGCCCTTGTCAAGGTGGTGGTGAGCTGCCTTCTTAAACCGCTGTAGTCCATGTGCTGTAGGGAGGGAATTCTAGGATTTTGACCCAACAACACTGAAGAAACAGCAATTATATTTCCAAGTCAGGATGGTGAATGTCTTGGAGGGGAACTTGCAGGTGGTGATGTTGCTATGTATCTGCTGTCCTTCTCCTTCTTACGGTGGCTCAGTGGTTAGCACTGCTGCCTCACAGCGCCAGGGACCCGGGTTCGATTCCAGCCTCAGGTGACTGTCTGTGTGGAGTCTGCACATTCTCCCCCTGTCTGCGTGGGTTTCCTCCGGATGCTCCGGTTTCCTCCCACAATCCAAAGATGTGCAGGTCAGGTGAATTGGCCATGCTAAATTGCCCCATAGTGTTCAGCGATGTGTAGGTCAGATGCATTATTAAGGGTAAATATAGAGTTATTGGGTAAGGCGATGGGTCTGGGTGGGATACTCTTGGGAGGGTTGGTGAGGACATGGACTGAATGACCTGTTTCCAAGCTGTAGGGATTCTATGATTTCTTCTAAATGGAGGTGGTTGTGGGTTTGGAAGGTGCTGTCTGAGGATCTTTGGTGAATTTCTACAGTGCATCTTGTAGATAGTACACACTGCTACTACTGAGCGTTGGGGGTGGTGGAGGGAGTGGATGCTTGTGAATGCAATGCCAATCAAGCTTTGTCCTGGATGGTGTTGAGCTTTTTGAGTGTTGTTGGAACTGCACCCATCCAGGCAAGTGTGGAGTATTCCATTACACTCTTAACTTGCGGCTTGGAGATGGTGGACAGGCTTTGGGAGTCCGGAGGTGAGTTACTCGGTTGCAGTATTCCTAGCATCTGACCTTCTTTTGTAGCCACCGTGTTTATGTGATGAGTCCAGTACACTGGTAAGCCCAGAATGGGGTCGTCTCAAATACATTTCAATCTGTGAAAAACTTCAACCTTTAAATGTAGCTGCTCTGATAGTAATTTCTCCTTCTCGCCATGGTGCTCTCATTGGGGAGTACTCACACCAGAGATTCAGACATCCAGTCTGATCATCCATGTAGAGTACAAAGCTGCCACTTCCTGAGTGATTGCCTGCTCCCCTTGGTCAGCTGTGAAAGACGATATGTTTCCCAGAACAGCCAGGGAGCTTTTTAGCTTGTTTCTCATCCGTAATGAACCCCCATCAAACAACGTGACAAAGTAGATGATTGAATCTCTGCAGGCCATTTTCGGCCCATTGAGTCCACACCAACCCTCCGTAGAACATCTCACCCAGACCCAGGCGTCTAGCCTGTCCCTGCAACCCTGCGTTTCCCCATGGCTAACTCACCTCAGCCTGCACATACCTGGACACGGGTGGGCAATTTAACATGGCCAATCCACCTAACCCTGGAGAATGTGCAAACTCCACACAGACCGTCACCTGAGGTTGGAATCAAAGCCAGGTCCCTGGTGCTGTGAGGTAGCCGTGCTAACCGCTGCGGTACAGATGGGTTACCGCACGGCTGCTTATACGTTGGTGTGTCAACTACAATAAAAGGAAACATCGCCATAATCTTACCAGACCACAGGGCTGCTCTCTCATTAGACTGAGGTGACCGGTGGTGGTTGAACCTGAAAAATAGCACACCTCAGAACAACAGGGTGTGGTTGAGAAGGGGAATCCCTTGATTGTAGTCCCCCACAATAGGGCTGCAGCTTATAATGCTCTGCCTGTGATCTAAAATACATCGGGACATGTATTGTAAAAAGTCATTCTCCCTCCTGCCAGGTTCTATTCTCCATTTCTCCCACTTCTTAAAGTATGTTTTATTTTCAGCTGACGGCTGCTCACTGCAATACAAATGACTTCTCCTGATCCCTGTCCGAGTCTTTCTCAATCTCAGCACATTTCTGTGTTATCAGCGGAGACTGGCTGACTCCCCTCATGTCACAACTGGATGCACTGCAATGTCTCCTGAAAGCTGCATTCTTTCACCATGATCAAATATCCTCACACAAGATTTCAACTCGAGCATTTTCCTCTGCCCTCTGGTTAATGTTGTTGCTTCCCTTCACAAATGGCAGACTGAAGTCACAGCCAGCTACCTGGAGGAGAAGGGCAAATCTGTTTGCCCACTCTTTGTTACTCCTCACTCACTCCTTTTGTTCCTCCCCTCTCCTCACTGAGCTGCTGCGCTACATTGCCTGAGTAACCACTCTCCAACTCGGGAGTGACTATGGCAAGCTCTTCGCCCGCGGAAGACTTTCAGTTGAGAGCAATTCGCCCTCCTCACCCTGCAGGAGCACCCCCTCAGGTGCCTGCAGTTGAGTAAGAGCTAGGAAATCCCAAATCCCAAATCCAGGCTCCATTCCTGCAATGTGAAATTACAACACACACACACACAAAGAGAGGTGGGAGCAGGCCCGCGGACAGACAGGCAGAGGCGGGAGTGCACAAGCAGAGAGGTAGGAGCACACAGGCAGACAGACAGGCGGAGAGAGGTAGGGGCATACAGGCAGACAGTCGGGCGGAGAGAGGTAGGGGCATACAGGCAGAGGCAGACAGTCGGGCGGAGAGAGGTAGGGGCATACAGGCAGACAGATGGGCAGAGAGAGATGGGGCATACAGGCAGGCAGATGGGCAGACAAAAGTAGGGGCAGGCAGACAGACAGACGGGCAGAGAGAGCTAGGGGCATACAGACAGACAGACGTGCAGAGAGAGGTAGGGGTATACAGACAGACAGAGAGAGGTGGGGGCATACAGGCAGGCGGATGGGCAGAGAGAGATGGGGCAGACAGACGGGTGGGCGGAGAGAGGTAGGGGTATACAGGGAGACAGACAGGCGGGCGGAGAGTAGTGGGGGCATACAGGCAGAGAGACGGGCAGAGAGAGGTAGGGGCATACAGGCAGAGAGACGGGCAGAGAGAGACAGGGGCATACAGGCAGACAGATGGGCGGAGAGAGGTAGGGGCATACAGGCAGACAGACGGGCAGAGAGAGACAGGGGCATACAGGCAGACAGATGGGCGGAGAGAGGTAGGGGCATACAGGCAGACAGACGGGCAGAGAGAGACAGGGGCATACAGGCAGACAGATGGGCGGAGAGAGGTAGGGGCATACAGGCAGACAGA
>NC_057716.1:28005769-28010311 GCF_004010195.1 Chiloscyllium plagiosum | reverse complement strand
AAATTAATCCCTTCTGCCTGCCCTTGGTCCATATCCCTCCATTCCTTGCATATTCCTGTGTTTATCTAAAAGTCCCTTAAATGCCCCTATCGTATCTCCACACCACCATCATCCCTGGTGGGTTCCAGACTTCTACCACTCTGCGTAAAATAAACTTGGCCCTCACATCTCCTTTGAACTTTCCCCCTCTCGCCTTAAATGCATGCCTCCTAGTATTAGGCATTTCAACTCTGGGAAAAAGATTCTGGCCATCAACCCTATCTATTCATCCCATAATTTTATAGACTTCTATCAAGTCTCCCCACACCCTCCACCGCTCCAGAGAAAACAACCTGAGTTTTTCTAGTCTCTCTTTAAGGCTCATACCCTCTAATCCAGGCAGCATCTTGGTAAATCTCTTCTGCACCCTCTCTAAACCCTTCACATCTTTCCTGTAACGTGGCAATCAGAATCGAACACAATACTAGTGTGGCCTGACCGAAGTCTTACAAAGCTGCAACATGACATCCTGACTCTTGTACTCAATTCCCCAACCAATTAAGGGAAGCAAGCCATATGCTCTCTTTACCACCCTACATACTTGTGTGGCCACTTTCAGGGAGCTATGGATTTGAACCCCAACATCCCTCTGTACACCAATGTTGTTCAGGGTCCTACCACTAACTCTATACTTTTCCCTAACATTTGATCTCCCAAAGTGCAGCATCTCACACTTACCCAGATTAAACTCCATCTGCCATTTCACCACCCATATCTGCAACTGATCTGTATCCTGCTGTATCCTTTGACAACCTTCTACACTATCCACAACTCCACTGATCTTTGTATCATCTGTAAATTTACTAACCCACCCATCTACATTTTCATCCAAGTCATTTATACATATCACAAACAGCAGAGGCCCCAGTATGGATCCCTGCAGAACACCATGAGTCACAGACCTCCAGCCAGAAAAACACCTTTCTACCATTAACCTCTGCCTTCTATGAGCAAGCCGATTCTGAATCCATGTGGCCAAGTCACCGTGGATCCCATGTATCTGATTCTTCAGGATGAGCCTACCATGAGAGACCTTGTTGAAAGCTTTACTAAACGATATAATTTACAAGATACACTATAACCCAGAGCCATCATAAACGTTGCCCACCCTACGTTCGGTCCCCAGTCCTTGAATTTCTCCCCTTTCCTCTCATTCTGCCCTGGATGAGAGCACATTTGGGCTTCCCTTTGGGCATCCTGCTCCCACTCTTGACATGTGTGATACAAGATGTATTGTAGCAGCTCGCTTTGGCTCCTTGGACAGGATCATCCAAGCCCATGACCTTTCCCACTCAGAAGGCCAAGACAGCATGGGGACACCACCACATCTCTCCACTCTAACACTTCCACATCTGCACAATGCCCAGAACTGTACACAATCGTACACAATATTCCAGCTGAGGCCAACGTTGGCTCTTGTACGTTTTCAGCACACCTTCCTTGCTCCAGTATTCTATACCAGTATTTAGTAACACCATTGGCACTATGTTTTATTAACTGCTTCCTGTGCCTGTCCTGTCATCTTCAATGATCAGTGCACGTGAACCTTCAAGTCCCTCTGCTCCTGTGCCCCCTTTGGAATCGTACCTTTTGTTCCATATTGAATCTCCATGTTCTTCCTACCAAAATGAATCACTTCACACTTAATCTCTGCATTAAATGTCATTCGCCTATTGCACCACCATTTTAGAGGTCTTGCATTATTATCCGCACAGTTCACAATATTTACAAGTTTTAAATTATTAACAAGAATCAGGAAAAGCAGGATGCTAATGCTGACCCCTGCGGAACTCAACTATAAACCTTTAAGTCTGAAAACTAACAATTCGCTCTGTAGTTTTTATCATAATTGTGTCCACGTGGCAAGTGTGTCTGATTCCATGAGCTCTAAATTTGCTCACAAGTCTGTTGTGCAACACCTTTTGGAAGTCCATGTACACCATATCAACAACATTGCCCTTATCAACCTTCTCTGTTACCTCATACCAAAACTCCAGGTCAGTTTAACAGGATTTATCCTTAACAAATCCATGCTGGGTTCTGTTCATGAAGCCACATTTGGCTAGGTGGTGATAAATGTTGTCCCAGTTCTTACTATGAGCATCCTCCCTGCCTCTGACCATAAACTAATTAGCCTGTGGTTGCTGGGATTCTGTTCACTGCCTTTTTTGAACAAGGGAGTGAGGTTTATAATTCCCCAGTCTTCTGACACCATCCCTAAGTTTCATACCTCTGGCCAATACCTCTGCAATTTCAACTCTCCCTTCACTCAGTAGGAGAAAGTGAGGACTGCAGGTGCCAGCAATCAGAGTCAAGAGCGTGGTGCTCGAAAAGCATAAGCCCTGCCCTAAATGTCGATTCTCCTGCTCCTCAGATGCTGCATGACCTGCTGTGCTTTTCCAGCACCACTCTCTCGACTCCCTTCACTCAATATCTTTGGATATCCTCACAGTTTGTTACCTGCTTTCAGTTCATCCAATATTTCTTCCATATCAGTTGTAAACCCTTATTGTGTCTGAATTTCTTCCTGTCCCTCCTGGGTGGTATGGTGGCTCAGTGGTTACCGCTGCCTTAGACTGGGAGGGTGCTGGGTTCAATTCCAGCCTCATGTGACTGTGCAAACCCCACACAGACTTTTCTTCCTGTGGGTTTCCTTCCACAGTCCAACGATGTGCAGTTTCGGTGAATTGGCCATTGTTTTCGTGGATGTCCAGGTTAGGTGGATTAGCCAGTGGAAATGCAGGGTAATAAGGTGGGGGTCTAGGTGGGATGCTCTTTGGAGGGTGGGTGTGGACTTGATAGGTCAAATGGTCTGTTCTGCACTGTAGGGATTCGATGTTTCATTGGCCTGGATAGCATCTGTTTGCATGCCAAGACAGAAACATATTCCTTTAATACCCATTGTAAATCCCATATTTGATCCTTACTAAACCCTACTCCTGGCCTTACTATTCCATTGCAATTTAAAATGCCAATTGGACGATACTCAAAGTTAAGAGGAAGATGTACCGGGCAGCTGTGTGTGCTTAAGTAGCTTGGCCAAACCTTCCAATCCTAAACAATGCTGACTTAACTGCTCTTGGGAGACGCTGCCAGAGCGAACAGCCAGTTATCTCTGTCCATCCATCAATCTCAACAGTTCTCGTGTGGTTCATTGTAAAATTAAAGTGCAGGGGATTGGGTTTGAAATGGATAGAAAATTGGTTTGCAGACCGGAAACAAAGAATAGGAATCATTAGGTCTGTCTTCTGAATGGAAGGCAGTGATGAGTGGGGCATCGCAGGGATTGAAGCTAGGACCCCCAGCGATTTGCACTATATCTTAATGTTTTAGATGAGGGAACTGAATGTAATATCTCAAAATGTGCAGATGAAATGGAAGGGGGGAACTGTGAGGAGGATGCGGAAATGTTGGAGTCTGATTTGGACAGGCCGGGTGAGTGGGCAAATGCGTGGCAGTTGCAGTTTACGGTGGATAAATGTTTGAGGCTATCTACTTTGATAGCAAAAGGAGGAAGGCAGACTATGGCTCTAAGTTGAGAGAAGGGAATGTTCAAAGAGCTCTGGGTGTCTTTGCACACCTGTAGCTGGGAGTTAGTGTTCAGGTGCAGAAGGCAGTAAAGAAGGCCAACAGTATGGCGGTCTTCATACCGAGAGGATATGTGTACTGGAACAGGGATGTCTTGTTGCAGTTATACAGGGAATTGGGTGAGGACACAACTGGGATATTGGGTGTAGTTTTGGTCTCTTTATTTAAGGAAGGAAGTTCTTGCTGAATGCAGTGAACCTTTACCTAGCTGATTCCTGGGATGGTGGGAATGATGTACGAGGGGAGATTGAGTCAATACTATCACCAGTCTGTTAATCCAGCGACCCAGGTAATGTTCTGGGGTTCAAATCCTGCCATGGCAGATTGTGGAATTTGAATTCAATAGGAAAAATAAATGTGGAATTAAGAACCTAATGATGATCTTGAATCCATTGTTGATTGTTGGAAACATCCATCTGTTTCACGAATGCCCTTAGGGAAGGAAACTGCCATCCTTACCTGGTCTGACCTATATGTGACTCCAGATCCACAGCAATGTGGTTGACTCTTAACTGCCCTCTAGGCAATTAGGGACAGACAACAAATACTGGCCTGACCATATCCCATGAATGCTGGCACACTTCTCCACGAGACCATGAATGAATTCTTTTTAAAAATTGGATTGTATGCTTTGGAATTCAGAAATGTGAGAGGGGATCTTGCAGAAATTTATACAATTCTAGGACTGCTAAGAGTAGATGTGGGAAAGATGTTCCCGATGATGGGGGAGTCTCAGAAGCAGGGGATCATAGTTAAAGGATAAGGGATAAACCTTTTGGGATTGAGATGAGATTGGATGCGAGCATAAGAGGTACAGTTAGTAAGTTTGCAGATGACACCAAAATTGGAGGTGTGGTGGACAGCGAAGAGGGTTACCTCAGATTACAACAGGATCTGGACCAGATGGGCCAATGG
>NC_057716.1:28002010-28005376 GCF_004010195.1 Chiloscyllium plagiosum | reverse complement strand
ATGAGCTGCCAGAGGATGTGGTGGAGGCTGGTACAATTGCAACATTTAAGAGGCATTTGGATGGGTATATGAATAGGAAGGGTTTGGAGGGGTATGGGCCGGGTGCTGGCAGGTGGGACTAGATTGGGTTGGGATATCTGGTCGGCATGGACGGGTTGGACCGAAGAGTCTGTTTCCATGCTGTACATCTCTATGACTCTAAATTTCTTCATCCAGAGAGCCCGTGATTGAGTCTAAAATATTGTGTTTTCAAGTCGGAGGTGGATATAGCTTTTGTGGGTAAAGGGATCAATGTAGATAGGGGAGGTGCGTGTAGGGGGAACAGGATGAGTGGGATTAGGGTATTGGGTGCGATGATCAGCCATGATTGTACCGGAGCTTGCTAGAGGGGCAGAGTGGCCTACTCTTGCTCCTATCTCCTATGTTTCATAGCAGCGAGGGATTGAAACGCACACGCAATGTACGTACACACGCGCTCTTGCAGCCTTGCACTGTGTACGCGCACACACTCACACTAGCCCTGCCACCATGCACAGCGACAGTCCACTAACACCCAACTGGCCCAACTCTCACATGAGGCAGGGGCTCGGGTTCAACACTCTTTCCCCATGTGGGAGGGGCAGTCTTTGAATATATTCGAGGCTCCATCAGTCAGACCTCTGATTGGCGAGGGATTCGACGCGCGTGGGGAGCAGACAGGAAAGCGGAGTCAAAGCCATCTCCAGAGAAGCCATGGTCTAGTGGAGAAGTGTGCCAGCAGTGAGGGGCTGAATGGTCCTCTGCAGCTACTAATTCTCATCCTCCTGTGAGGAATTGGCTGACGGTCTGCACTGCCATTGTAACAGCCAGTGGGTAAAAGCCTAACGCGTCCCCTCCCTCGAATTAAATGGTGTGATTTAATGGATTGAATCTCAGAGCAGTGTTCAGAGCAATGTGCTGGCTGTCATGGCTCAATGTTTCCCAGCTTACTGCCTACAGTGAAGCTAAGCTGGCCTGTTCTGCCTTGCAGAGGGAGGCCAACAGAGTGTGAGTTCACTTGCTGCACCATTTGAGTTTACTACAATTGTCTCTCCCTCACACCCTCGCCTCGAGGTGTGTGTGAGACCCTGAGATTAAACTCTCCACTCTCTCCGAGAGCGGCCTGAGGGTTCTCTGGGCCGACAGGGACATCAGATCCCAGTATTCATTTAGGCCTGACTGCCTGACAACAGTGACCCCTGCTGGAATATATCATTTCATAACATAGTGGAACTCAAGGAAAAAAAATCCCATTCCTTCACAACAGGATTCAAACCAGAAGTATTTACAATCCAATTGAAAAAAAAACAGACTCCCGCTCTTACAGCGCAGCGTTGGGGTCATGACCTCTGGGTTCTCATGGAGCTGTGTCTCGTGACATGTCCGAACAAGTCGCTAGAAATAAAACTCAAACTCGTTTCAACTCCGGGTTGAGATCTCCAAAACCATTTCCACATTCTTGCTGAGTCAGTCGGCTATCAATTTTGGGTCTCGGCTGTCAAATGTTTCAGATTGCAATGTTAGCCATTGCCATCGTCTCTCTCATCAGTTTACCTTCAGGGATGTGCCCACCCAGTCCGGTATTTAATCTTTATATGCCAGAACATGTGAGTGGACGGTACTAACCAATATTTTAGCTCTGAAGATTTAAAACCTGTTCTGCTTTGTGCTGATGAGACAGAAGGGTTAGCTGCAGTATTCCTAGCCTCTGACCTACTCTTGTAGCCATTGTACTTATGTAGAGCCAAGGAGTAAGGAAACAGACCCTTCGGTCCCACCAGTCCATACCGATGATAATCCCAAACTAAACTAGTCCCATCTACTTGCACTCAGCCCGTATCCCTCCAAACATTTCTTATTCATGCACTTATCTAAATGTCTTTTAAACATAGTAACTGTATCCACATCCACCACTTCCTCTGTAAGTTCATTCCACACACAAGCCACTCTCTGTATAAACAAAATAGCCCCTCATGTCTTTTTAAAATCTTTCTCCTCTCACCCTAACAATGTTTCTCCTAGTCTTGAAATCCTCCACCCTATGGAAAAGACACCAACTCTTCACCTTATCTATGCCCCTCATGATTTAAAGACCTCTATAAGGTCACTCCTCAGCCCCCTACGCTCCAGTGAAAACAGTCCCAGCCTATCCAGCCTCTCCTTATAACTCAGACCCTCCATTCCCGGCAACATTCTGGTAAACCTCTTCTGAACCCTCTCCGATTTGATGACATCCTTCCTATAACAGGACGACCTGAACTGGGCACAATAGCCCGGAAGCGACCTCACCAACATCCTGCGTAGCCTCAAATCAACTGGTGAGCCCAGGTCAAAATACACATGGCACCAGCTTATAGTCCAACAGATTTCTTTGAAAACATGAGCTTTCGGGGTGCTGCGCCTTCATCAGGTGCTCACTAACTCGTTGGACTATACCTGGTGTTGTGTGATTGTCCAGCCTTGTCCAACCCAATCCAGCACCTCCACACCATGGTGAACCCAGTTCAGTTTCTGCGAAATGGTAACCCACAGGGTATGGTTTCAGTGATAGTAATGCTATTGAACGTCAAAGGGCATTGATTAGATTCTCACATATTGGAGATGATCATTCCCTGGCACTTGTGTGGTGTGAATGTTATTTGCTGCTTGTAGATTTCCATGCCCCTGTTTGAATTAATGGATTGGACTCAGAGCCATTGGGAAATCTCAGGGTAACTTCTGCCTAACCGCATCCCACTGTTTCCCCAATCTCTGCTGGGACTGTCCTGCGGGTGGGACAGGACATATCCAGAGATGGTGACGGTGGTCTCAGCAACATTGGCTGTATGACTCTGTCAGGCTGTTGCTTGACTGCTCTGTGAGACCAGTCTGCAGTTGCCTTTACACATTTTGGATGCAATATTCCATGACCAGTCTCTCAAAGGGTGCCCCCAGATGTCAATAAGGAGAACTTGTGGTGCTGAGGTCGATGGCCCCCAGGTTGATGTTGGGTTGTGTGTCCCACTTTATTCCTTTTGTTACACTTTCTGTTGCAGTTTGCCACCCGCAAACTGGAGGTGGAACACCTCATCTTCCACCTCAGGAGCCTACAACCACACGGCCTCAACACTGATTTTACCAGTTTCCAAATCTGCCCTCCCTCAACTCCATCCTAGATCCAACCCTCTGACTTGGCTTCGCCCTCTTGTCCTGTCCATCTTCCTGCCCACCTATCCGCTCCACACATGCCACCGACCTACCACATTCATCTCCTATCTTCGCCCAGCTATCATCATCCCACCCCCTTTCCCTGAGTCCCATCCTCCCATTTTTTTCTCAGCCCCTCCCCCCTCCCCCCTCCCCCCCGCC